>NC_040037.1:813951-865172 GCF_003713205.1 Coffea eugenioides
TCCCTATTTTCGAATAAAAAATTGTATATAAAACATGACAAAGAATAGTTTATAAGACAAAATATATGCGTCAACTAAA
Source organism: Coffea eugenioides (assembly GCF_003713205.1). NCBI lineage: Eukaryota > Viridiplantae > Streptophyta > Magnoliopsida > Gentianales > Rubiaceae > Coffea > Coffea eugenioides. The sequence continues at coordinate 814,031 of NC_040037.1, forward strand.
TACAAACTAGAGATAATAAGTATTTATAAAATACACGTATACATGTAGGATTCTCTATAAAACACACGACATGTATACATATAGGATTTTCTTACCAAACTTAATCGGATAACCTATAATCCATCAGTAACTCCTTATCAATATATTCCTCGTTTTATCGAAGAAACCCAATCGAATAATTCATCAGTAACTTCTTATCAATACATTTCATGTTTTATCGAAGGTAATACATTCGTCGTTTAATCAACTTATCTATGATGTTGAGTATTACACCCATCGTTTAATCGGATTGATCGAGTTGAATATTCGTGAGTATTGAGTTTCACCTAACCCATTACCGGCTCTAGATTTCAACGAAGTCTTTTTTTCTAGATTATTTTTTTCCCTTCTCTTCTCTTCCTGCTTTCCAGAAATTTCGTTTCCTTTATAAGAAAATCATGAAAAGGCTTCTTTTTTTCAAAGAAAAAAACAAACACAAAAAATGCTTGGCTTTGCAAGTTTATCTTTGAATGACTTTGCCGTATTCGAGTAACTATAGCCCTCATTCTCAAGTGGAACACGGCAAAATGGCTGAGAATCAATAGGCAAAATTTTTAGTTCTTCCACTAGTACGAGTCACTGTTTTTTTTTCGCGACCTCAGCGAATGGGAATTTAAAGATTGTAATCCATCCGTACCATGGTCCTCTAAACTAACCACAAGAACCCCCATCACCTGACGGACTTAATATACTGCAAAGAACATACATCTGCAGATGCAGCTTCTACTTAGTCTCTCCATGAAAGCACATTTATGAACCCACGCAGATTGGAAAGACATTTAACTTTACTGCTATGCAGCTCCATCTCGAGATATGAATCAGCAGAAAAAAAGCCATAGAATTGCTTCCATTCAGCAATGCAAAGTAATCGGCAGAAGTTTCATGCCCGATTCACGGCACAATACTAGATAAACGTAATACAGAATCAAGGCCGACAAATTATGCGCAAGATCTGCTTTCAGAACCAAAATAAAGAAGATTATAGAGAAAATGGAAAAAGTGCATATACTAGGATAGCAGCAGAACACAAGCTTACTGTGGATTAGTAGCCAATCACTAGCTTCACCAATATTGCCCTGTTGCACAACCAAGCAAGAAACTAGAATTCAATAACAAGATAGCTAAATTCTTACAACCAGAGAATAAGAGTCATACAACTGAAAAAAGAACATGTAATCATCCAATACTTGTATGGACTTCCAATATCATTGACGCTTCTTTCTCAAACTGACAACCGAAAAAGCAGACACTAAAATCAAGAAACTCCAATCAGCACGGCCACCTCAATGCTTCCTGCTATGCCTCCTGCTCCTGGAGCTCCTGCCCTTCTTCCGGCTGCTTCTTTCTTCAGAGTCAGATTCAGAGTCGGAGAATGAATCAGATCCAGATTCAGAGGTAGAACTATATCTGCGGTGCCTTCTCTTCCTCTGCTGCTTCTTTTTCTTCTTCCTCTTCCTCCTCCTCTCTTCCTCTGAATCTGTGGATGAACTGTAACTAGTCTCACTCTCACCAGAAGAATAATCAGACCCTGTCACAGATGATCCGCCACTATCAGACTCAAAAACTGAAGCCTCGCTATCGCTACCAGATTCTGTATCAGACTTGTGCTTCCTCTTGGTCTTCTTAACCTGTTTATCACTCTTCCCTTCCTTCTCAATATCAGGGTTATCTAAATCATAAGAAATTGACACCTTCATCCTCAACTTGGGATTTTTCAACTGTTGCGTGCGAGAAGGTCGTGAAATATAGACCCTTTCATTCTTGCACTCATATGTCCAATGCCCAGTTTGGAAGCACTTCTGGCATTGGGAAGCTGCCCCAAGAGTAGACATTGAACTCTTAAGATCCTTCCTTTCACCCAGCCTAACTTGTTTCTCGGTACTCATCAAATACATCTGCCTCTTAGCTTCTTTCCTTTCTTGCCATCTACTCGGCCCTTCCTCTTTCTGCCCATAGGCATTCACATTGCGTGCAGCCGCAGCAGCGGCACGCTCAGCTTGAGCTCGGCTAAGACCCTTTGCAGCTGATAATGCTGCCGCCTTGATTCTTTCAGCGGCATCCTGAGCACCACTTTCCTCTTTGTTACCCGATGACATATTTGTATCCTTTCAGACCCTCACTCCAACAAATTCTTCTACTCACTGGATCCAGACAACCAAAAAGAAGGGGAAAAAACTGATCAATTCCTCTGATGATTCTAACTAGCCGAAATAAATTTGAAACAAATAATTCCAGGAAAAGTAAAAAATTGCGAAAATAGGTAAAGTTGCGAAGCATTAGAATCTGGCAAACAAGTGACTGAATATGGATAACAAATTAATGCAAAATCAGCTAATATCAGAAGGGCTTCAAGGAAAAGTCAAAGCAGCTGCACAGCATACGAAGATCAAGTGGAGATGGTAGTCAAATTGTTCAGATAGTAGTATTTATTCGCATGTGTTCTAAAACTAGCGGATTTGACTCAGTTATGCCAAAAAAAAAATTGTATTCCAAAACTGAGATATAAAACTTTCTGCAAATAAAACCCTAACAAAACAAATCAGCCCCTAATTATATTTCACAGAAAAGACTTAATAATCAGTGATTGAAAATTCATACCAATTCTCGTATATATACAGACTGGCTTGCTTTCCGGTGCTTCCGATTGCCCCACAGAGGAAGAGGCCTTTGGAGAAGAAACGCCGCGGTGTCGGATGGCCGTCGTGGTCGGGCGAACATATACTCTATAAGTCTTTGGGATAATTTCAGAAACCTCCCCTAAGATTTCTTCTAATATCACTCAGTTCCCTTGAGGTTTTTTAAATTTTACTTACCTCCCCTATTCGTTTGACAAGACTAATGTTCCTATCAAAAGTCATGAATGACAACATCACCCTTGCTCTTAATAGCTACTTAACCAAAAAGCTAAAATAAAATAAAATTTTTAAACCAAAAATGTAGATTAAAAAAAATTGCTATATAATAATGGTCAATATTTCTTTTATATCGAAATCATGATAGAACAACAAAGGACGTAGGTAATTTAAAATCAACCACTTAGAAGGATTTTTTTGAGTAATTAATACTTTGAAACATTTTGTGAATAGTTATGAGGAAGTTAAGAAATTTTTTTAGGAAATATGTTTTAATACATGATATAGTTTAAGGGTGTGGTTGATACAACTGAAATTTGAAAATTGAAATCTCAAATCTAAAATCCGAATACATTAAACTGTTGAATTGTTAAGTATTGAATCTAATACATTTGAGTGTATATCATATTCAGTGATAAGTGAATAATTTATCACTTATTTTTTGAAACAAGTTTTACCTAGAAAATTCAGTATTGCTTAATTAATTCAGATGTGTAATTTTTTTGTTATCAAACGCATTTAGACATGTTAAAATCTGAATCCATTAAGTAAAAATATTGGATTAGATTATCAAATGAGACCTAAGTTGTATTGAGAACTAAAATAATCTGTTCATATGGGTAGTTTATAATATAAATCCTATTTATAGAAAAAATTTTATAAACAAGTCAAAATTAAAAAAGATAATCAAAAATGATCTAATGACCAAATATATGTTTAGAAATATCCCTTTATTGTTAAATATCATGCATTATATTAGATAATAATTGGTGTATATCTATAAAATGATTCGTTGTTGCATTTATTGTAGCTTATATTTTCATATTTTTACTTTTTAATCTCAATTTAAATTTTTATCATAAATAGGATAACATAAGGATAGTGTTGGAACAAAAGTTTCATCTTTTTTGAATTTCTCCAAAAGAGCTAAAATATTTCAAGAAATGTCAATTCAAGGGAGAGAGGTAAGATTTTAAAAACTTAAGGGGTATTGAGTGATATTATGTGTAACAGGGAGGTTTCTGAAAGCTACTGGAAAAGTTTCATCTAGTGAATTAGCGCATGGTACTATTATTTTCCCTTTATTTTGAGTTAGCCTTTTTTTTTTGGGGATAAATTACACGGCACCCCCACTTTTGCAGCTATTGTAAATTAGCCCTGTTGATTTTTATTGAGCTCAGCATATCTTTAGACCTATAAAAGAATCACCTTCACGAATTCATATTTCAATTTGTTATAACCTCCTCCGTATACCTCTTCCAAAAAGCTATTGTATATTTAATTGCTATTGAAAGATAACGTTGAGAGGATAAGCTAAGACTAATTTTTAAAATTTATCTAATTTCCATCACGCCATCATATCTAAAATTTCTGTCAAAACAAATATATTCCCAGTCAACTTTGGCTAAAAAGTGCCACGGCTAGAATCATAATAAAGTATGTAATACAATAAATAAAGGAGATCACTCGTGAAACACCCTATTACACTATGAAAATGCTACACCTATACCGATCCCGACTCGAAAAGCTGTGGTGATCACACGCGCAGCAGGAGAACCTGCAATAATATATTTAAAATCAATACAATTTCATAAATATGTGAAGAGATGAATTTGATAGAAAAATTACAGACACTCACTAAATAGTAAGCCTCCCACCACTATCCCCGCAAGCGAGCCACCAGCAACCCTCTTAAGGGTGAGGTCGAAACAATGGTCACACCTAGGGGTGCTGTCGAGTACTACTCGAGCTCGACTCGAGACAAAATAACTAAGCTCGAGCTCGAACTCGAACTCGTCAAGCTTTTAAAATTCGAGTTCGAGCTCGAGCTCGACATCAATTTATGGAACTCGAGCTCGAGTTTAATTAAATGTAATTAATTCAAATCAAGCTCAATCGAGTTCAATCAAGCCTAATCAAGCTCAAGTAATAAAAATTAATATTTTATATATAATTTTAAATAAAGGATATTATTGACATTTCACAATAATAAAAATTAAAATATATATTATAAAAAACTCGATAGAGCTCGTCGAGCTCTCGAGTATCATATTTCCAAGATCGAACTCGACTCGATAGCTCTAACGAGCAGCTCAAGCTCGAGATCGAGCTTGGTCAACCGAGCTCGAGCTCAAGCTGCTGACCAAGTAGCTCGCGAGCTTGAGTCGAGCTACTTGGTTCAGCTCCAGCCCTAGTCACACCTCTCAGCTACGCCAATCTACAGAAAAAATCGCAATCGTATAGTTAATGATACGATACAAATCACAGTTCTATAGCCTTAATTGACTTGCTCTTGCTTACTTTGGGGTAATCCCCGTGGCCTTGCTTTACTGTAGTCCATCTATTAGATTGACAAACTTTTTTAACTTCGCACTAGATTTGAAATCTCCAATTAAACTTAAGAACATATTTACTTACCTTATTCCCGAGTTTATAATGTTTCTTAATTGTCTCATAGGATTTACACAAGTCCTTAAGGGTTTTTGACCTCATAACCTAACTTAGGATTCAAGTATAAATTTTCCAAATTCAACTCACCATCAGTAAAACAAACATATCTTGGCTAGAAAATTTATATAATATTTCTAAAGATTACAGCAGAACTACACTAAAACATTTTAAACTTTATAGAAACCATTAGAATTTCCTTCAACCTGTCACTGAAAAATGTTTGGCCTTGAAAACCTTCCTGCCATCCGAAACAAGCTAACAATCAATAACTTTAAAGATTACTATAAATCGTTCATTAAGAGTTTGGCCTTGAATGGTTTATTAGCAAATAGTCGTATGGTTCTAATTTCAAACGAAAGAAATGGCATTCAATTTAGACTATGAGTTTCGAATTTCCACAATTAGGCTCTTAATCATTGAAAATTTTCCAGAAACTTTCCTTTTCAAAACCTTATTTTTCTTCCTTCATCTCACAATCAAAGGCCACTTCCATCACCTACCACCTTCTCCTCCGCCTCAGGAAAGCGGCAGCCACTACTTTTGTTGCTAGCAACCACGATGTGTCTTTTGTCTCATACTTTTCCAATAGCTTCAGCCACTGGTTGACTCACGGTGGGCGGCCGGTTCTGCCAGTCAACGATGGCTTCCTCTTTTCTTTTCTTTTTTCGGCAAATTTCTTTTTCCTTTTTCTTCATTTCAAAAATCCTAGTTCCCTCTTTACTTGCACCGGCCCTTTCCTAGCTTATAACTCTTCCTCTTTTCCTCCTAAGCCGATCTCCCTCTCTCTCTTATTCGTCATTTCATATATAAGAAGAAAACAATTTCGAGCAGAATATACTTAACTGAAAACCCAACATCTTTGGCAAGAATACTTCAGAAAAACCTGGCACTTATGCTACAATGTATCCCAAAAAAAAAATTAAGGCCCTCTTAAGTTAAAATTCCAACCAATACAGCTACCAACAACACCAGACCCATTATAAATGTGAAATAAAGAAAATAAAACATTACCTGACCGATTGGTTGAGTGGAAGGAGCGGCAACTTCTCTGTTCATAAGCACAATATCAAATTAGAGATCAAGAAACCCAAAAACGATGAGCAAAAGTGATCTCTCTCTCTTTTTCGGGAAAAGTTTCTATATTCACAAGCCATTAGCGGCTTTATTATCTCCTAGTTCTTTCATGAGCTGAGCATGCTTCAGAATTGCATCCTTGTTCGAAAGGTGGAAGAGGAACTAGCTACAGGAGGCTGAAAAAGCGATTTGAGCAGTGGGAGGTACCATTTTTGGGTTAATTTTTTCTGGGGCCTGTTTTAGATTCTGCAGAGAGAACCCTTTTTACAATTTGAGCTAACTGTCTCGGAAAGGGATGAGGAGGGATGATTGAGTTGTTGTAGTGGAACGGGAGAATGTATATGGAAACTAAAAGGCAATGTTTTCAGAACCGGACCGGACCGGCCGGTTGGACTGCGAACCGGCCATGTCACCGGTCCGGTCTAATGTTAAAGTCGGAAGTTCATGGAGAACCGTTGAAACCCGGACGAACCGTGTGAACCGTTAAGAACCGTGAACCGGCGGTTTATGGAGAACCGTTGAAACCCGGACGAACCGTGCGAACCGTTAAGAACCGTGAACCGGCGGTTTTTTAAATTCTTCAACAAAATATCAAGAATGGTGTAGCTAAGATTCGAACCTGGTCTCCAAGTTTAAATATGACAATCTTACCGATAGATTGTACTTAAGTTTGTTGAGAATTCTACTTGACTAAAAAATATATTAAAACATCAAGTTCTTCTCTTATTTTATTTTTCAATTTTTCTTCTTAACCATTTTTAACCCAAATATCCACAACAAGATTTTCTCAAGTCTTCACCATTATTATCAGGTTATTATCTTTAGCAGATTGTAAACAAGTTGAAAATTTCAACTTTTCTTGTTTTCCAACATTTTAGTAAGTTTAATTTTTTTCTTTCAAGGTTTTTTTCTATATTATTATCTTTAGTTGATTTTTTGCATTTTCTTCTTTTTCCCCTCAATTTTCATATGTTTCCCTCATTTTGTTTTATTTTTATTCGATTAATTAAGGATGAAATTTTTGCAAAAGTAGTGCACATCCGTGTAGGAATTGGGTAGGAATTACAAATAATAACATTGGGTTGGTCAAAATATGGTAGTTGGCACATAATCGAAGCTATTGATAATTGAATTTAAAATAATTAATGGTATAGGATCATGAATTTAATATAACATGTTAATTAGTAATTTTAGTAGCAATTAATTTTTATGTGTTTAACTGTATATTTTGTTTTTTTCAAAAATTTTTAGTTTTTTTAGTTGAGCAATTAGATTAATATTTTATAATAAAATTTTAACTTTTTCAGCTTAAGTTGATGAAATTGAAGGTGGTGTGGTTGCTTATCATGTCACTGATAAAAGTTTGCTATTCAAATAGTTTGTCTTAACTTGAACTCTTTTATGGATTTTTTAAGGGTTGTAAAGAATTCAATATTTAATTTATTTATTTTTTGTGTTTTTATTTGTGATAATTGGTGCACATTTGGATTGTATCTATTTATGTTTATAATGAATTTATGAAAACTTGTGGTGAATTATGATATTTTAATTATATTTATCATTCCATGTTTTATGTATAACTTTAGAAAATTTATTATTATCATAACTTAAATTAAGTTATGTTGGTAAAGTTCAAGTGTAGAATGAAACATGCTTAGTACTTAACACTTTAAAAAAAAAAAAAAAAAAACAGTGAACCTTTGAACCGGTCGGTTGGACCTGTCGAACCGCGAACCGGCCACCTCTCCGGTTCACTGACCGGTCCGAGTTTAAAAACATTGCTAAAAGGCGGTGGCGTACTGTACCAATTAACAGATTAATAGAGCCTGCATGCTACAAACCCATGCATTATGTATTATTTTATAAATAGGGATAATTTCAGAAATCTCCCCTGAGGTTTTCGACAATTTCATTCGGCTCCCTTGAAGTTTACATAATTACAAAAACCTCATTTGTTGTGATAAAAAGACAATAATGCCTTTTATTAATTGTCAACTCATTGAAAAACTCTATCAAATATTAAAACTCTCTCATCTATTATTAACCAATAATTCAAACCATAGTTTTTTCTATTTAACTATCTATTCTCTTACTCATATATCTATTTTTCTTTCAAACTCATTTATTTATTATTATCAACCAAATATGTACTGTCGCTACTAATAAAATCGCCGTACACATTAAACCACCAATACTTATATATCTTGGTATCTATTCCCAATCCTCGATTTTTCATTATTACTAAATATTTTTCTTGCGCCCATTTTTGTTTCCAATTTTTTATAGGCATTAACAAATTGAAATTGTCAAATGACAAATTGAGTGTTAATTTCATTATCAAATTAGATAGAAATGAAAATAGTGACAATGATAAAAAATAAAAATTAAGGATAAAAAGTTGAATAGGAACTAAATATAGGTTATACTGTTATGGTTATCATGAAAAAAGTATTCTTGATATATATCTATAACTGCATTGTGTTTCTATTTTTTATTTACAATTATTGATATTATTCCTATAGAGACAATTTGATTGATTTTGAACTCTATGCCAATGGAATAAATTGGATATTGATATTAGTAGTGATGGTTTAGATTATTTTGTATTAAAAAGGTGGCAACCATAGGATTGAAATTTAGGGATATTGATGAATATTGTAGTATATTAAGTAAAATCTGATATTGTTATGAAATTGTAAGTAAGTTTTTGGGTATATGATGTAGCATTTATACTTTATACAATAGTATGCATCAGAAATTTTTAGATAAAAGAGGAACATTAAAACAAAGATAAGTGTTTATTTAGTAGTAATTTGGATGTTGATAAATAGATAATAGTGGTAGATAATAAATATAAATGAAATAGAGACTATAAATTATTTTTTTCCTTTACATTTTTATTGTGAATTATAACTCAAGGGCATTATAGAAATTTTGAAAAAAAATATAGCCTTGGGTCTAGAATGTTACTTAAATAGTGAAAACAGAGAAGGTAGGTATAATTTTTAGAAATTGAGGGGAGTTTTCTGTAATTGTTAAAAACCTCAGGGGAGGTATGTGAAATTAACCCTTATAAATATCCCGCAAATCACACAAAATATCACATCAACAGGTCATCTTAATTTTGGTAAATGTTGCACTTGCACCCCAAAGATTAAGAAGTATCAATTTTAGCCCCGTAGGAGAAAAAGGATGTTTTTCTAGTTTAGCCCTCAATTCCAGCTTAATTTCTTTATGGTAGTTAATTAACACCTAACAATTTGAAGAATTCTGGCTATGAGGCCCAAGGATTATACATTTTAAATATTTGTGTCTAGCTAAAATTGCAATTGTTACTGTATCTTGAATATACATTGTCCAACTTCCTTTTCTGACGATGCACTCATTGTGGCTAGAGCTGTTAATCGAACCGGATAGCTCCCGAGCCGAGCTCGACCCGACTCGATAAGAGCTCGACTCGGCTCGTTTACAGAGAGAAACGATCCGAGCTCGAGCTCTAATCAGTACTCGTTTAAGCTCGTTAGGTTCGAAGGGTAGGGGCATTTTCATCATTTCAATGTATATGTGGTACTCTAACCTAAGTCATATCCCGTCTGTAGCCCTAATTTTTCTTTCCTCTTTTGGTCTTACCTTTTCCCATCCCACAGCCGTCACCGTCCATTCTCACCCCGCACCCCGCAGCTGCACGCTGCACGTCGCACCTTCCATTCTTACCACCAGGCGCCATCCTCTTTTTTTTCAAGAGCTGATATGCTGTCTCCCGTAAACGAGCTCGAGCTCGAAAAACTCGGCTCGAATTCCATTCGAGCTCAATGAGTTAGGCTCGATTTCAAACTCGAGTTCGAGCCCGAACTCGAGTTTTCTATCAGTACATTGAGTCGATCTCGAACGCCTTGTGAAGCTCGAATTACTAATCGAGCGAGTTCGAGCTAGCTCGATTAGAGGTTCGAGTCGAGCTCGATTGTCCTATGCTCGAACTCGACTCGGCTCGTTTAACAGCTCTATTTTGTGGCCTTTGTTTAAAGAACACAAGGACTTAAGCAGTAATTAACAAGAAAAAAGGTACTAAATACCATTTTAAGATTTTCACGTGCTATTTCTTAACATTCCATAATGATGTAATGGGACAAGGAAATTTCCCTAGGGGGGCTTTACAAAAAAAAAAAAAAAAAAAAAGAAAGAAAGAAGGAAAATGTTCAGCTATTGAAACTACTGGCCACCGTAAATCTTCAATTATGAGATAACAAAATTGACATGCTCTTTTTTTTTGACACCTTTACCGAGAGCCTTTAACGAGTGATGCTGTTGGATACGTATGGTTAGATATGGTCAGACCTTACATGCTAAATGAATGTAATGGGAGCCAAAACAAATTCGTTTTTCGCCGACGCTGCTTGTCCCTCTTTGCCTTGCCGGTGAGTTGCACGTCAGACACAATGGATATTCCGTCTTAACTACTGTAGCATTATCTATCTCATTTTTTATTATATTACTATTTTTTCATAAATACTATATTTCAATTTTTTTTTCTCGAACTCCAAAAGCTATTAACTGAATAATACACAATTTAATAAATTTAAAAAATCAAAATACATAAAAAAATGAGATTTTTTATAAATTTTTTACTATATTTTAAAATTTTCTATTATATATTACTTTTTAAAAATTGTTGTATTTATTTTTTACTCAGTTAATAGTTATTAAGTTTTAAGAAAATAAAAAAGAATTAAATATTTTTTAATTTTCCATTATATATATATTTTTTGAGACTGTTGTATTTATTTTTATTTAGTTAATATTTATTATATTTTAAGAAAATAAAAAAAATTAAAATATAATATTTATAAAAGAGAAATAACAATATAATACAGAGTGGGATAAATATTAAATAGTGGCATAGAAAGTAGGATAGAAGATCCATTACAACTATCAAAGAATCAGCTAACACGTTAGGAATATGCAATTGGGAACTTACGACTCCACATATGTCAACTAGAGGGAAAATGGGAAATACCTTATCTAAAGATTATGAGCACTTCACCATGCTAGTGAGTGAATTTAGATGCGTGATGCATTTATAAAACTTGGAATTAAATATAAACTGGAATAATATAATATGCATTTAGATCAGTTAGATGTTACTATGGGTTTGTTTGGATACCCCATTTTTTAAATAATATTTTGCTTATAGCATAAACACATTTCCCAACTCAACTTTTTATATTCCCAATTATCTTTTTATCTTATATACATCACATCACAAAAAGTACTACATTAATTATTTCAAATAACACTTTATCCAAATAATATTTCAAATATTTCAAATGTTCGAATAAGAAATATTAATGCATCTGAAAACAAAATTTATTTCTTCTTTATGTAAATAAAAAGAATAAATCTTATATGCACTAATAGCATATATAATATCACCATTGAATCCATAACACATATGGAAAAATTAAATTTTAAATTTAAATTTTGCATAGTTGTCGTTTATTCAAAATTGATAGTGTATACACTGTCAGTATAAGAAAGATTAATCTAATAAAAATTTTGATTCTACAAAAATACAAAAAATAAAAACTTGTGCGATATGAAATGAGACAAAACAAAAAATCACTAAAGGAAAGATAATTGTGGTAAAAAAAATATTTTTCTTTATTTTCTTCATTGCAATATGTGAAATTAGTCTGAATGGAATCAAAAATCAATTTTCATAACCAATAAATGTGAAATCAACCTCAATACTTGAAGTGTTGGAAAAGATAATTAAACTTCAACACGCGATCCATACACGTGACCATGTAGCATAGACTATACAAATGAAAGATTCTAGTACCCCATTTTGAGGTTTTTGTTTTAACTTCGTTTAGGTTTTGTTTGGATTGAAAAAATTGAAATTCATTCAAATCGCTCTAGTTATTTGAATTGCGTAAGAAACATTTGAGTTTTAAATTCACCAATTATCAAAATATACTTTAAATATAGAATAATGTATAATTTACAAATTCAAATACTTCATAAGTAATCTAAAGTATAAACAATTAGAGAGATATGAGAGGATTTCAAAACCTCTCCGTCCAAATGCAGCCTTATAGAATTTGATGGAAATTGCCCAATTGGATCTCAACGCAAAGTGTTTCTCTCATGGATCAACGCCCTCATAAGTTAAATTTTGTCTAATTTAAACTGATTCGTATAATTTTTTCCATTTTTAATATAATTTCTTACAATTCGGGTATAAATTATTTATTTAAAAAATTGGATTTAAACATACAATTAAATTTACAATTATACTAAAAATGGTAAATATTCAAGCAAAATGTAATCAGAATTACATGAACTAATTTGAATTCGACTAAATTCAACTTGTGAATGCCTTAATCCTTCTGACAACTAATTCATGCTACTATCCGTTAATCAATCTCCGAATCAGGCGGTGGAGAGAGAATCCAATTTACGAAAGGTTTCTCATAGTACTTGTTTGTGCTGCGTTTCGGAAGGCAATTAAGCGTAAGGGGGAAAAAGAAAGGAGTAGGTAAATCATGATTTTGGAACCACTGAGCTTAGCCTAGTGGCCACCAGGGAGGGACTTAAGTCCCTCATTGGGATGTAGGTGAAGGTTCAAACCTTACCTGCAGCAAAAAAAAAAATCTAAGGGTAGCCCACTAGCCCCTGACACAAGCCTCCTTAGACTCCCCCTTCCCCTAGATTATGATAGAGTAGGTTATACAATTTATTGTTGCTGGCAAAAAAAAGGTAAATCATGATTTTGGGTTCACCCAGTAGCTGGTGGCTACCTATGACTTAGCCCGCCCATTACAACTGTTCTAGGGACTGATATTCCTCGGGCCCTCGCGTGTTCCATTTCACGGCAGAGATTTTAAAGCACCAAACTTGAAAGGAGAGAAACTACCAGCCTTTAGGTTGGTAGCCACCATCCACCATCAAGCCATGAAGGTTTGGACCCTTCGGTGAACCCTTACTTCCATCAATTGTCACAGTTGTGGCTCTCTAAATCCAGATGGGTGTATTATGCATCCTTCTAGTTCGATAGTGGTTCAATCCCCACCGATTTCTCTATAGGTCCAGTTGGGTCCTCCTCTAGAATAGGTTAGAATAGGAGTAGAAGTAGGTTGGGACTTGAAAGGAAAGAGAGAGAGAAAGAGGGGGAGAAAAAGCACTTATGATTTTTTTTTCTGGATTATTATCACTTTACCCCTTAAAGTATATCATTACTATCAATTTTATCCCATAATATTATATTTTAGTCACTTCACCTCATAGGTAATTCAACTCAGCATGTTAATAAATTTTTAACAAAAATACATTTTATTTTATAGCATTACTATGTTGTTATTATCGTTTTATCCCTTTAAATTATAGTGATATAATCACTTTACTCTCTTCTAGATATTTTACCATATCATTAATCTAAAAAGTATGTTAAAAAATGTTTAAATATATTTACCCTTTTTATATATAAATAAAAATAAAAAGTTGGAATAATTATTCTTCCTTTTTTCACTCTAAGATTTCAAAAACATAAAAATAAAAGAGTTTTCTCAAATTTCTTGTTTCACACTTATTAATACTTGAAGAAAACGAGATAGGATAGAAGGAGATAAAATATTAGATTTTACAAAGAAAGAAAATAAGGAAAAATATAATATTATCTTATTACTTTAATGTCCTTGAAATTAGGATTGGAATTGGGTAATAAACAGAAAAGTAAAGTATTTTTAAAATAATAAAAATATTAAATTCTTTCTTGTTTGTATTAAAAAAAGGAATTGAGCTCTTTCTCTCTCCCTCCTTTTTTTTCAATATTAATAAGATTGCCAAGAAGAAAAAGATTAATGTTTTGAGTTGACCATATGATATTTAGGTGATTAAAAAAAAGTAGAGTGCAATTAATATTTTATGTTTGGATAGCAACTTTTTCAAAAAAAATTTTCACTTGCATCATAAATGCATTTTTCAATTTATCTTTTTATATTTTCAACATTTTTCTTATCTCACATACATCACATTATAAAAAGTGTTACAATAATTATTCCAAATAATTATTTGGAATAATGTTCTATCCAAACAGATAATGCTACGTAATCCCAACGAACTGGCAAGGAACTCGCTCTAGCTCGTACTCCCACGCAGAAAATGGCTCCACGGAGGCCGCCATCTCGTTCAAGAAACAGCCACGTGCATACCCATATTCTCACACGTGTATCTCTTACCTCTTTTGTCTTGCTTGGTCTACTGCTCACTGCGAGAAAAATGGCTTTGTCATGTTTGCCAGTTGCACCACTACTAACTACAAATACATACATTCCTTTTTTTTCTTCTTCTCACAATTGTTGTCGAAGCTTCATCAGGCCCACCGTCCAGAGCAAGAAGAAAGAGAGAAAGAAAGGAAACAATGAGTAGCAGTAGTAATTTGGAGACGCGATCAATCATTGATGAGCTGCGCAACTTCGATAAGAGTGGTCTATTTGATTTGGGCCACCCTCTTCTCAATCGTATTGCTGAAAGCTTCGTAAAAGCTGCTGGGGTAAGTCTTATAACGGTAATTTTTTTCTACGAAACAAGTTTTCAACACATTTTGTAGTGGTAGTGGTAGTTAGCAGCAAGAAAGATTAAATTTTGATTTCCGTGTAGTGGTAGTTAAACTAGAATTCAATGCTGTTGTGTAATTTTGTAAATCAAAGACATGCATAAACAAGATACTTAGTTTTTTATTGACAAAAAATCCAAAAAAAAAAAAATAATGGCAGATTGGTGCAGTTCAAGCAGTAGCACGCGAGGCTTATTTAACAGCTGTTGAAGGTGACATGATCTCCCGATTTCATCCTTATAGACCATTTCCTTCTTCTTTTTTTTTTTAAAATTTGATTTTTTTTAAACGATCCTTTTGGGAAAATTATCGAGTGGAAAAAAAACTGGAAGGATGTGATTTCTGGCTGCTTCCTTTCTTTAATGTCTTGGTACTTCTCCTCTTTTCCTCATGTTGGATTTTCATGTGATCTAACGGTCAGGTGCAGGTGCGGATACTAGTGGTATACCGCCAGAAATTTCTGCTGCTAAAAGGCATCGATTTCCCGACCTCAGAGGTATAGGTTTAGTTTATGGCCCCTTAGATCAGGTACTACTAGCTCATGCTCCATGCTACTTGTACACTAATGGATTACTAGGGGCTGCTAATCGAATTTATCCAATTAAGCATCTTAAGGTGTCCACAGACCATAAATCAAATGCTGCAGTATTTACCTTTGTAACAACATTTAAACTGCCAGATTGGCTGCAAAGTATCTCCCATTCTGGTGTCATGGTGTCTATTGAAGGTGATCTAAACGGCAGAACGCTCTGGCAACACCAACTGGGGAATTTCCTTAATTCCAGTAGACTCTTAATTTCTAGGCTGATACATGGAAGAATTTTCACTTCTAGCTTGATATTGTCATTGCCCATGACCTATTTGTAGGAGAGTAAAATTATAATGCTTGTACTTTTCAAAATCTCGATTTGCTACATGTGAGATTTGCTATGTGTTTGTGATTGTAATAGATGCTAAGCAATTCTCGCTATTTTATCAAAAAAGTAATGATATCTTTGGTATTGACATATAGTGTTTTGTCAGGAGACACCGTCAAATCTGATTTTACAGTTTGTGGAATGAAAATTTTTCAAAAGATTTACCAGTGGTTGCAAGTCATTCATGGAATATGGGTTTTTTTAGTGTCAGAATAGAGAATATAACTTCTCCTATACAATTAGATAAAATATCTGAGACTGCAGATCTTTTATTTCTATTCTCAAATAACCCGTCACTATCTGCTGGAGAGTGCCAATTGAGTATTACCTATAATAATTTTTTGTTGGACTTATATATCAGTCTCAGCACGAGACAATGCATTTCAACATTATTGATCATTCTTTCATGGGTGATTGTTTGACTCTATTATCTACCTTTTGTTTGAAACTAGCGAAAGAGGACAGTGCTTTAAATTTTCTTGACATTTTTTTAGCAGGATTGTAGTTTGCAACTTCTTATGATAATGAGTTTGTGGGGGATTAATGGGACAGTTGAAATCAGATACAGGAATAAGCACCATTTGGTTTTCAAGTGAACTATATATTCTCGAGAACCCCACAAGTCTTAAGCAAATTTGATTTTTAGATTGGAGCATTTAAGATGTTCTCTTTCTTTCTTTTTCTACTATAATTCACTATATAATTGCTTCCCCCTCGTAGAGAAACAGGTAAAACACTTATTGCAAAAGAGCTTTGCCTACTTCACTATGCCCTTGATATGCATTCATCATGTAGATTGACTTTTTAGAAGTTTGTTTTGCCATGTATGCCAATGGAAATTATAGCTTTCCAATTAAATGGAAGTATCCTTGTATCTTTTGGCTTTATCTTATTATTATTATTTTGGTGGAGAATTGACGTTTTGAAATTTCACTCTTCTCCAGACATATTAAAATTGTTCTAATTCCTTGCAGGAGAAACTAATGCAAAGACTGTGGAAGCTTTGGTATGTTTCACATAGTTATTCTATTCCAAATGACAAACTTATTCTATTTTGTTTTGAATCAAGTGATAAGTTAACCTAGAACATTTGACTTTGCCTCATGTGCTAATGCAAAAAAGCCACTCATGTTCTTGTAGCGATGTCCATTAGCTTTTTATTATGATTGAATCTTTATTAGGTCTTAAACAATACAATTATATTGTTGGTAGGCATTATTGATACTCATCTTTACGGTTCTTCCTCTGTGTAGGTTAAGGGCACTGGAAAAGAATCTCTACAATGGGGTAAGAGTGCCAATAGATTTTATCTTTCCTCCTCTCTCCACACCCCCCACCCCCCCCCAAAAAAAAAACGATTGATTGAATTTGTATACTCTTTTATAGGAGAAATATCATGCTGGCTTCATGTCATATAGCAACCGCATGACTTTAGGGAATATGTTTGTATATATTTGATTCTATCTAGAATATGTGTGCGTATGATTTCGAGTAAGGGGAAGTCTTGGCATTTTTTTAGGTGTAGAAAAAGTGGGAAATAAAATTGTCTGGTGGGTGTGGGTTAAAAAATAAGGCATAATCACCTTTTCTGGGCTCAGCATACGGATTGAGGACTTGGTAATGATCTTTTGTTGAAATTCTCTGCAGGATTGGCTGCTGGAATGTATTCTGGTCTTACATATGGATTAAAGGAGGCTCGTGGAGTTCATGATTGGGTAATCATGGTGCATTTTGATTTGCATGGTCATGACTTTATGGGGATACTCGTCTCACTTTTACTTTCTCCACTGCTTTTTGTAACATCTAGCTAAAATCCTTCAAGATAGAGCAAGGTTCAATATCTTAGCACATTTTTATATGCATAATATCGGGTTAACCTACCTCTGACGGGTTTTAACGTAATTCTCGCTCTAAATTAGCTGCGCTGTACATTTGGTCGCTGAAGATGTTGAAGAGAATATCTGATCAGATGGTAACAGGAGGAGTCTATTCAATGCTTGTTGCATTGAGAAGATTATGCAATAATCATTCTGCATCTTATTTTTAAAGAACTAGGCAAGAAATATGCTTGGATTTGTAATATATGATGCATAATACCTGAATCTGATATATGTTAATAATCTAAAGCCGTTTTCCGTATATGCTGAAATTGCTGTGTTGTCCATCTCGTCCGACTGAGTCTTTTTTTCATGCCTGTCCAGAACTGAATCAACTTTTGTTTTCGAGAACTAGGCAACAAAAATGCTTGAATTTAATGTATGACCAGCAGTAATGCCTTGTCTCATGATCTCACTGCAGAAAAACAGCGCATTAGCTGGAGCTGTTACTGGGGCTGCATTGGCACTAACGTCAGATGGTCATTCGCACGAGCAGATCGTGCAGTGTGCCATAACTGGTGCAGCCATATCAACTGCAGCGAATCTCCTTACGGGAATATTCTAAGTTCAACGCTTGCTTGCTGAGTTATTGGACTGGGTAGTAGTGATCGTATATTAAACGAGTAGCCATTTGGGTAGATGCGTCCTCTCTGCTGCTTGAATCAAGGATGACTTTTGATATTGTATGATGAAGTTGTTTTGTAGTAGTACTTGTTTTCCATTGGACAACAGTCATAATTAGAGCACATCTTTTGCGTGTTTATACATTGTTATAAGAAGCCTCGTGGAGTTCCCAAGTCTTATCACTTCATATCGTGACTTCACATTATTATTGAGTCACTTTTGGAGAACCCTTTTGATTGAGAAGCTTGGTGAAAAACGATATCCACTCCAAGAGTGGGATCTTCTCTTGAATTATGTTGAATTTGCTAACAATCAATTCACTAGTAAAGCCACTACTGGTTGTAGTCCTTTTTCTGGTGGGGAAATTTAAACCAAACTCATGTGTTGATACTCTTGGAGGATGTAGTTTGAACTTTGAATCTCCAAATTGGGCAGAAAGAAAGCATCTGCTCTTCACCCATGGGGATAGGATCAGGCATCTTTCCAAGAAGATTTATTGGTGCAACTCATCTACCGGATCGTTTACTATACGTTACGTGGCTGTACCTTTTTTCCCAAAATATAAAAAGGAAAAGGAAAAATGAAAAACTTGTCGAGTAGATATGATTTGTAAGTAGGCAAGTGTTATGATCCAATTGCAAGGTATGGAACTTCGATTTCACATTATAAAAAAATTTTACAAAAGGGTTTACGAATTGAAGGCAGTTGGATATTTAAACTGCAATAATTTTTAGAATAAATATGTAAAAATTGGCTATTTTTTGCTTGATTTATTCTTACCTCACATGAGTTCACAACTAATCAAAATAAATAAAAAAAGGTATTACTAATTGTATATCCGTTAATATATTTAGGGCCTGTTTAAAGAGTGCCCAATAGGCACTCGTTAAGATGTAATTCAGGTATTAGATTTTTAAAAAAGTAAAATTAATTACGGAAAGTGCATAAATGCAAGGTAGAGTAATAATTATTAATATGTGTGTGTGTATATATATATATATATTTTATAGATTAAGTGAAATTCACGTATGTCAAAGAGTGTACCGTAAAAAAATTCATTACATCTAAATTATACATAACCTATAGGTGACAAACAAACCTATTTAAATAAATTTAATACCCGCCTATAAATAAATGGATATGGGTATCTTAAATTTTTACATATGGATATAAAATAGGTATTATTGGGTAACCCATCAAATTCAACATTTAGAATTATTTTCCGCCAAATATCCTCTCTTTCCCCATCCATTTTTTTATCCTTCATTTTGTCATGATATTATCTACTTTTTTCATTATTATTCATATTATTACTATTATTTGTTGATTTTATCTTATCATTTTATTTTCTCGTAGTTTGTTAACTTGTTCATTTTATAGTATTATCAATTTATGACAAATTTTAGCCTTTTTTCTTACCTTTCCAAAATGAAATTTTAAATTTACACACGAAAGAAAGGCTAGGGGTTCCAAGTTTTTGAATTAAGTTTTTATGTTAACTTTCATAGTACTTAATTCAAATTTTTATATTTTTATTGTTTAATTGTTAAATAGTATGTAATTTTGCGACATAGAGAGTGAATGGGAAAAAAAATTAATAATTAGGCTTATTGAGTATTATAAGTAAATATTTAAAACAAATGATGAGTGCAAATGATGGTATAAATTGATAACTTAGTTTGTAAAAATAAATTTAAATGACTTTACAAAAAGTTAATATAAATGGGTCATAAATGAAAAATTGGGTTACCCAATTCATTTTTTGATTTACCCAATTATATCTATCTAATTAAATGGATATAAATGGATTGACTCATTGATACCCATTGCTTATTTTAACTAATCCAAACCCGCCCAAATCATTCATTTTAACACCTCTAACATAACCTATCATATTAATAAAGGAAAATTGCAGAAACCTCCTCTGAGATTTCTGACACTTGCACTCACCTCCTCCGTGGTTTGAGAAATTGCACTGACCTCCCTTGAACTTACTGATTCTTTGCATATTCAGTCCAGGCGATTAAAATATTATTTTAGGGAGTGGAATGAGGGAAAATTGCAGAAACCTCCTCTGAGATTTCTAACACTTGCACTCACCTCCTCCGTGGTTTGAGAAATTGCACTGACCTCCCTTGAACTTATTGATTCTTTGCATATTCAGTCCAGATGATTAAAATATTATTTTAAGGAGTGAAATGAGAAATTTGTACCAAATTTGTCTTTTGTGCTACATGCCAAGTAGTATTAGAAAGTAAGTTTTGTGTTTAACAAAAATTAAATATGTGATAGTAAGTACAAATTTAAGACCTCCTCCGTGGTTTGACAATAGTTGATTTCCTAAGCTTCGATCATTTAGTGCCCACGCTACCCCCACCTGATTGTGTCTACTTATTGCAATGATCCCCATTCCGACTCGTGTGTTTCTTTCTGCTCTTGGATAGCTAGTTGAAGTTGAATGCCTCCATTCTCATCTGCTACTGCTGCTGGATGCTGTGTTATGCCACTAGGCATTCAAGTTTGTGTTTTTGTTTGTCTATTGCAATCGAATTTAAAGCAGCCTATTCTTCTGTGACCATTTTAATTTCTCTTTTGAATAAACAACATCCAATTCTATTACCGTTGTTAACACAGAGGCACAGCGGTCCAAGGGCAGGTGACGGACAACTGTTCGTAGCTATGATAATAACTCAAATGACTTTCATCGTACAAGTTTATAATCATTCGAAAGGTATTAACACCATTTTGGATCATGCCTCCTCCCCCTTTCATAAGAATCATGCCTCCTCCCCCTTTCATAACTGGTAACTGGTAAGCAGTGAATCCACATGGCATTTGATATTGACATTATCGTATTTCTTAAATCTGAAAAAAGAAAGGAATGACAAAAGCATGTTTTGTCCTAAGCGCCATGGAAGTGACGAAAAGTCAATTACAACCCTCAATTGGAAATCTCACTCAAACGCTCCAAGCTCTTTCCTCAGGCAACCTCTACCTGCCACCCCAAGCCACTTGCCCACACCACCATCTCAATTTCTGGCAGCCTAGCGCACCGTTCTACTACTTAGCAGACTCATCTTACTGCCAACTGCCTTAATCCATCACTCTAAGCTGCTCCCAACATCCAAATTACCCTTTCCATGTATCTGTGGGATTCCAAAATCTTTGGGATTGGCTGTTGTCCGAGCCAATCTATTCATTCAGACAGCCTAATATTTCAATTTTCCAGCAAGTAAAGATTATAGTGTACAAGTTCATACAAACTATTTCATCCCCAAGAAAAAAAACGGGGAACTTCGGCAAACTACACATCACACGGATGTGAAACTGAAAAATTAGCTTTAAGCCATCCTCTCTCGCACCTACAGCTTTCACTAATTCATCAATTGTTCGCTTAACCATCAATTGTTATTGTGACAATACCGGAGGTTGATAATTGAAGAAAACACAGCTGCCTCTTTTTCTTCATAAAGAAACCCAAACCAACCCAACTAGCCATCAAATAATATCCAACAAGTACCAAAATATAGTAGCAGCAGCAAAATCCAAAATATAGTACTAGAGCTGCTGAAGTCGCTAGTCATGAAGTAGCAGATCTGTTTCTTCTCACAGAATACGAATAAACCATTAAATAAAATCCAAAAAATATAACAAAATGGTAGACATGGTAGTAGCAGACCAGTAGTAGAGGTAGCTAAGAAAAAAAGGCCCGGACTGGTCACTGTGACGGGATGGGAGATGGTCGTCGGCTCCTCCGCGTCGCAACTCCACGCGTTACGCCTACCTCAGCCTGCCTGATAACCTCATCCCCATAAATGTATCCATCCTTGAAGAAGCAAACGCACAACGCGAATTAATAATAAAAATAAAAATAAAAATAAAAATAATAATAGGCCAATTACATACCCGCTTCACTACTGCTACTAGTCCGGGTTCCCTATTTGGATCAGGAACAAAGAAAGCAAGCTTGTGTTTGTTTGGATCAAACACGTCACCAGAATGTGGGGTGAATTTATTCACCCCGTAGCGTAGCAGAATCTAAAAATACAATTAGAAGCTGATAATCACCAATCACACAAGGAATTAATAACATCATATAAACATCGAGTTACCCAATTGTCGCCTGTTCAACAAGAATTACGAGAAAATCATTCATCAGGCATCATACATCCCAATGGGACCGAAAGAGGCCATCACTATTCACTACTTCATTCAGGTCATAAACTAAAACCCACTTAACAGGCTACGAAAGAAAATCAAATCATCCACAAACAGCTAAAGAAAAACATTAAAAAAAAAAATAGTAGTACTAGTAGCAAATTAGCAACTAAACAAAAGGGCTCAACTTGGACTTTACACTCCTTGCGTAGTTTGATGTTCGTTCAGCACAAAAAACGATTACGGGGATAGAAAAAGGTATTATTTACCTTAGAAAGTCCATCCTCACATATTTCTGCATTAGTCACAAGATCTTTAAAAAGATCCTGCAAACATATTCAAAGCCATCAGGATTTAAGAGCTCCGTTTTTTCTTTTTTTGCTTTTTTTTGAGTTAAAAAAAAGAGCAAGAAGGAGGAGAGACTTACTCTTAAACCTTGGGTCTTAACGACCTCCTCCGTGGGATGGATACGAGGCTCAAATCTCTTCTCGAACAACAGATTGATGTGAGAATCAATATCTGCTTTGTCCTCAGTTTGCCTGTTTTCGTATTGTTCAAAATCTATATCTGCTTTTTTACAGAGAAAAGAAGCGAGCCCCGTACTACATATTAAAACCCAATCTCTTCTCGCGAAACAAGGCTCCAGTCTTGCTACCACCGAGGCTAAAAAGTGATACATTCTTTTTTGGGGTTTTGGATTTTGGTTTTGCAGAGGATCGGTTTAGCCGAGAGAGAAGACGGAGAGTTCTATTCTTATTACTTTTGGCTTCTCTTTCAGTCTTTTGCATTCTCCGCAAGAAGCCAAGGTCCAAATGAGACGAATGAAATTCAATTCGCGTGCCAATCGACACGCGGAAAGGTCGGCCCCCCGTGTCGCTTTCAGATTTGATTCTGTACCATTTGCTGTATATACTCAACGTGTCTCTTTCAGACTGATTCTGTATCATTTGCATCCGACTTTTTATATTTCCAGTCTTGTGTATAACCGTATTACTATGATTGTAGTAGTTGGTAGACTACTTAAATTTTTCTTTTGACGGTCAGGTTCGAATCTCACTTATTTAGATAAAAATTTTGATTAGGTCTCACTTATTTTGAAAAAAAAATTGTGATTAGGTCTGTATACTTGTTAGTCTCTTATTTAATATTTTTGGACTTCTCTTTCCTATAGAATAAAATCAATTAGGTTCCCTTATTCAACATCTTTAAACTCTCCTGCATCTAAAGTATGATAAATTAAATTATAAAAATATTATTTTCGTAACCGCATATATATAATTATGAATATGATATACTAGTACTACCCTTATTCAGTTTCTTTAGACTTCTCCTCCCTGTAAAATATGATAGATTAGATTATAGAAATATTATCGTAATCACGTATATTCCCTTCTTTAACCTCTTTATACTCCCCTCCCTGTAAAATATAATAGATTAAGTTATAGGAATGTTATCGTAACTACATATATTTATATATATATGTATATGTAATTATGAATACGATATACTAGTACTAGTTAGTAGGTTTTCTGATAATTCCCTTCTTAAATTGTTTTTGTTTTTCCCATAAAAAAAAAGTTTTTGTTTTGAGATGATGATAGTTAGCACTTCTTCTTTTAATCTTAATTACCCACAATTGCAACACTTAAATTGTCATTTAAGTAAAATGATGATGCGTAATAAACATGAAACGTGCTCCGCTGATTTTGTATTTGGTAAGAAATAAGCATGCATGGGCCGCATGGCTTTTACAAAATTTACCATCAATCTGGCTGGCTGTCTCATTTTACTTACCTCCCACGCTCAATCTGCATCTGTTGTTCTAAAAAGCCTGGTTGTCTAATGCTCGTCTCGCTTCTCACTACTGTAATTGTAGGGGGTCCAAAAACGACTCCTGCACGGTATGTGGTTCTCAAAGAGAGTTGTCATAACCCAACCACCGGGTTCTTTTTCCGACATAGACAAAAGATGTACGCTTAATGAGTAAAGGCTCACATGATTCTACTATACAAAAGAGTTAATCACACGCTCCTCATCTTGAAGTATGCCTAAAGCATAATATCACTAATCAAGGATTCTGTTGTCCTTGGTTTTCTTGGACTTGATCTCTTTTCGTTTTAGCAGTTGGTGGATGGGAATGCGCACAGTCATTCCCTCCCGCTGCTTCCTCGTGGCCTTGATGATAGCAAGTTTGACAATAGTTGATTTCCTGAGCTTCGATCATTTAGTGCCCATGCTACCTCCACCTGATTTTGTCTACTTATTGCAATGATCCCCATTCCGACTCGTGTGTTTCTTTCTGCACTTGGATAGCTAGCTATTTGAAGTTGAATACCTCCATTCTCATCTGGCTACTGCTGCTGGATGCTGTGTTGTGCCACAAGGCATTCAAGTTTGTGTTTTTGTTTGTGTATTGCAATCGAACTTAAAAGCAGCCTATTCTTCTGTTACCATTTTAATCTCTTTTGAATAAACAACATCCGATTCTATTACCATTGTTAATACAGAGGCACAGCGGATCAAGGGCAGGTGACGGACAACTGTTCGTAGCTGTGATAATAACTCAAATGACTTTCATCCTACAAGTTTATAATCATTCGAAAGTGTTCGAAAGCTATTAACACCATTCTGGACCATGCCTCCTCCCCCTTTCATAACTGGTAAGCAGTGAATCCACATGGTGCTTGATATTGACATTATCGTATTTCTTAAATCTGAAAAAAGAAAGGAACGACAAAAGCATGTTTTGTCTTGAGCGCCATGGAAGCGACGAAACGTCAATTACAACCCTCAATTGGAAATCTCAATCAAACGCTCCAATCTCTTCCCTCAGGCAACCTCTACCCGCCACCCCAAGCCACTTGCCCACACCACCATCTCAATTTCTGGCAGCCTATCGCACCGTTCTAATTAGCCCACTCATCTAACTGACAACTGCCCTAATCCATCACTCTAAGCTGCTCCCAACATCCAAATTACCCTTTCCATGTACTGTGGGATTCCAAAATCTTCGGGATTGGCTGTTGTCCGAGCCAATCTATTCATTCAGACAGCCAAATGTTTTTGGAGCTAATATTTCAATTTTCCAGCAAGTAAAGATTATAATGTACAAGTTCATACAAAACTATTTCCTCCCCAAGAAAAAAAGGGGGGAACTTCGGCAAACTACATATTACACGGATGTGAAACTGAAAAATTAGCTTTAACCCATCCTCTCTCGAGTGCACCTACACCTACCGTATCTTGCAAGATTAGGGGACACCCGTGCAGGGCAATTTTATTGCCCTATAAGTGCTACATAATTAAAAAGCATAAAAAGTCAAAATTATGTGCTTCCAAAAATAATAAAAACAAGGGAAAACTATAGCTAACAAATGTTTACAAAAGAACCAATAAGTCAAATAAAATGTAAAGGAAAAAACACTAGGAAAGAAGGATGATTTCTTAACACCTAAATAATGGCACTGTACAATATCCTCTCTTGAGTGTTGATGGAATGGTTTTCGCCGGTTCCTGTCTGTTAGTCGAACGCCCAAAGCCAATAGACCATTGGCGCCAATTCCACCAATCATGTAGGCAGTGAGCACAAAAGGAAGCAAAAAGATGTATTTCAAGATCCATTTACAGCCATCTCTGGTGATGCCTTCGGTATCAATGGACCATCATCTCCATGTTGTCCGTTATCCGGAGAACCACACAAGCCATCTGTAAAGCACCTAGGAGAAACTTCTTCTTGGTCAGCAAGATTGTCCACATCTGAGCTCTTCCCCTGGTCAGAAGAGCCTTTATGCCCCCCCTTTTCTTCATGATTTGTTTCAACTGGATTCTTGCCTCCATCTGTTCGGAGAATATCAGGAGCAGTGCTGATTGTTTTCTTACCGGGTAATACAGCCTGACTTAGGGTCGAGCACAAGGCAGCAAATACACCTTCATTTGGCTTTGAGCTTTTATGTGATCGCTGCAGCTTTTTAGGTTCAGGCTCATCCTTGGTAGCCAATTTGCGTTTCAACCGGAATGATTCTACTTCATCATCTTCACCAGAATTATCTGCCCGTTTTCTTGATGGTGGTTTGTAATCTTCATCATCTTCATCATCATCATAGTCAACTAGCCCACCAGATCTTCAACATGACGAAAAGAATAAAATAAAATCCAGACTGTGGCATGTTAATAAGGAGACTTGACATCAAATAGAGGTTAATACCTCGTAGAAGGATAGGTTGTAGCAGAACCATTAGGCAAATTGGGTTGGGATTGTGCTCTCTTTCTACTTGGCATAGATGCTGATGCTGAATCTTCTTCATCACTATTTAAAACCAAATAGGAAGGATAATGTATTAACCAAATTCAATGAACACTCACCAAAATTTCAAGTTTTGCATCAACAAAAAGCACACACCTGTCGTCATTGAAATAATCTTCCTCTTCCTTCTCAAGAGCACGATCGTCAATTCGTTTTCTGGGGTCTAACACATTAGTGTTACTTCTCAATCCAGCACTTTCAAGCGCCTGAAATAGTCCATTGCAAACTAAACACAGTGACCCAAAGGCAAGATACAAAAACCAAGATGGGTGCAAGTAGTACCTGTTCATATTTAACCTTCAGCGAACGTATTGATGGCAAATTATCAAATTGGGCTAACTGTTCCCAGAAAGAATCAACTAAGTACTTCAACAATGTCTTCAGGTTCTCCTGCAAAGAACACACATTACAATAAGATAAGCATTTGTCCTGCTACATCTATATGCTCTATGAAATAGACCCCAGTACCCTGTTTAGAAACTAGATGTTCCATGTAAGAATACCTGAAAAAGAGTTTCCACCTACAATTACTATTTTCTACCTCTCTAGACTCATGCACAGAAAAGACCAGTTCTACTCAGCAGGAGAATTCATGCTTAGCCAAACTCACCATTTCCATCCCAGTAACTTTCCTTTCCTGACCAAAGAACATGAAAAAACTTAAAAGCAAGAAAATGAGTACCTTTCTGATATACTCAAAAAGTTCCAGAACGGCAGAATTGAGCAGATTATAACGACTGCCATTACTAACAAAAGCATCAACAATTGGTT
The DNA here is from genome assembly GCF_003713205.1 of Coffea eugenioides. Taxonomy (NCBI): domain Eukaryota; kingdom Viridiplantae; phylum Streptophyta; class Magnoliopsida; order Gentianales; family Rubiaceae; genus Coffea; species Coffea eugenioides. The sequence goes on from NC_040037.1 coordinate 841,711, forward strand.
TCAACAGGTTATTCTTCACAATATGAGACAACAGATTTTCGTCCTGCAAAATGCCAAAAGGTATCACATAGCCGGTGAAAGTACAGCAGAACTGCTATATGTTCCAGTAAAATTTCTAAAACAGAATTGAGTTTATTAAGGAGTAAAACCCCTAGCAACCAATAGAAAATTCAACTATTTTTGCATTAAATTTTGCTATTGCAGATAAAACAAACTTACATTGCGTGAAATAAGAGTTCTAATAAATCTAACAGCAGCTACTACGAGGTACTTTTCTCTTCGGTGTGTCAGAAGCAAAACTTTATCAATCACACTATTGAGAAGAAAGTTACACCTGCAAGATAACATTGTTACGACACTTATCTGAGTCTCAATAGGATGATTTTATGTATGGGGAAAAGGTTACAAGAATTTACTTTATTCTATACGGGTGGTGCAAAACGCAAAAGCATAGCAGATCACAAATGTTTAATAATATTTCTGGCTTGACACTAATTTGATTTCCACTTTCTTCATCTGATCTCCCAGATTTACTGACAGCTTGAGCAGCGCTATTAGGTGGGCATGAGGATGTTATGACATCAATCAAATGACCCAAGTGCTTCTCATAGAAGATGTCGATGATAGACTCTCTCTGCAACATCATAAAAAATGCTCAAACAGGATAAACAATTCAAAGACAACACAATCAAACCACGGCCACTTCTACTTCCCCCGGTTTAGCAGTGATCACAAAAATCACAGTATGTGAAAAGGAAATATGTAATTTCCTAAAACAAAAAAAAAAACTGGCTAAGCATATAATCTTCTAGGCATTGACATCTGAAACAACAATCATCATGAACCAAATTGCAGCACCTATATTTGTTTAGCACCGCAATCCATATGCCTTATAAAATGTGTGTATGTGGGTGGGGTGGTTTTTTTTTTTGGGGAAGGGGGGGTGGTGAAAAAAGAAAACATCTATTACATCTTAAAATAGCAGAGGTCTCCATGATGTTTATTTTCAATTTTTATCCATCACATGGTTTTTCATTCCATTAGCAACTTTGTCAACCAAGCCAATGAAATATGTCAGTTTCTAACCATATTTCCCCAAGAGATGGATTATAATTTAAATGAACACTGTATCAATGAAGACATAATTCTGCTTAAAAAAAAAAAAGAGGAATCAATTTACCAGAACAAAAAATAGATTGCAAAAGGTACAAGAAACACACCTGTGATCCTGATGTATACGAATCCAAAAGATTACGAAGAATTTCAAGAAATTGACAATGCATGTCATCTCCAAAATCTGTAAGCATACCATTCACCTAGAAACAACCAAAAACAAAATTCAAATTTTGATTTCGTAGAAAGCTCCCAAGTTAGCACAATATGTTAAAACACTAGTATACCTCTGTCAGCCTTTTCTATTTAAAAAAATCTACGAATTTTAAGAGATTGGCATGATATATGTATTGCTTGACACATAACTATAATCGCTCTCTGAAAACCCATCAATTATGTTTTCAATCCACTGGTTTCACATCCAAAAAGATCAATTTTTTAAATTCATAAAAACTGTCGTGAGTTAGCACTGCATCTTAAATCCTTTAATACCATTTATCAGCCTCCAACGTGTTTGAAATTTGTGTTATTCTAGGAGGTAGGCATAACACCCAAATTGCTCCCTAGTCCCACAGCTACAGCTGCTTTCTATAAATCATTCCAGTTACAATTGCAGCAAACTAGCTTTATATAAGGGAAACAGAAGCAATAGAAAAATAACAATATCAAGTAATGCTTTTGTACACAGCCAGGGAAATATGAAGGATGATGCTCCCAAATATAACATTTGACTCAAATTTCAAGTAAAAAATAAAGTCATCTGATATTTGTGGTAGAAAATCTTGTACATAAAATTCTTGCTCATTTCTTGCTAAATCATCATTTTATAGCATATTTTTGTCAGCTTGAACAAACACAACCCAGACACCAGATATGGAAAATGGATAAAAATGGAGCCCCAATTTTCAACTGATGCATTCTCATTAGATATGGAAAAGAAAAATAGGTAATTACTCACCAAAAGCCCAAAAAGAGGGATCCCTTCCTGCCGAGTTACATAAGAGCGCAAAAGGTTTGGATCCTGATTTAAGAAAAGAATGAGGATGTCTGTCCTGCACCATTACAGCCATTCATCACGAAATTTCATCGGTTGGAGGTGAAGACAATTACATCCAAAAAACAAAAAGCATAGGGTTACTTACCCAGTTAATATGAGCTTTTTATCTTGACTCTGCAGGATATCAGCTATGATCTCAAGTATGCCTTCATTAACCAGATCCCTACAAGCATTATATTTTCAGGTGCAAAAATTTCAGATACCAGAAGCAGAGAAAAATGCAAAAAACATTACTCTTTTTCCTGCTCCCTATCCCTATATCAGGTTAGGATCTTGAACTTATACCGATATAGCCGAAGTTGGTGCACCATCTGTAAGCTCTTACTTAGGGAACAAAACTCATGCAAGAAGAGTACCTACTTGAAGAAAAATGTACATCAGCATCAGTATAGCAACTTGTATTACAGAATATGGAGCCTACATCTCATGTCAAAACAAAGGAAATCAAATGAACACCTTATCACAAACTGACAAGGAACAACTTTACGCAAACATGCACCAATTGGCACAAGAAAGTACCAAAGAGAGACTTCCCAAGACTAAGAGCAAGGTATGAAAGACAAAGCCATAAGCGGATGAAGTAGACTTGTTACAAAAAACAGTTACTAAAATTAAACTACTACAGGGTAAACCATGAATATCATGTAGCTTTATTGCTGGTAAGGCAGATATTGCCAGTAAGACCTGATAGTAGTAGTAGTAATACAGTCACATTACGCAGAATAGAGGGAATCTGGGTTGACCATCAGCTTTTGAGGTTAACCTTGATAATAAACCATAAGGCTTTTGTCTAGAAAATCTGATAAAGATACAGGCCTGCACACATACTCTAGGTAATTGCAGATATTCAATTAGTGAATCCTAGTGCCTAAAAGACACACACCAACAAAAACAAAATTTCAAGACATAAAAATCTTTAATAACATCCTCAAACAAAATTTTTGGGAGTTCAAGACCTCAGAAGCATGACAAACATACAACATGCAGATACTCGAGAGAGAGAGAGAGAGATTAGTCACTAGAGGGGATTTGACTTTAAGAGAATGAGCTACATTATCAATAAAATGTGAGTTTATTAGCAGGATTCCGGAAGAATGACCACGGCAGTATAGAAAGATGCAAATAATCTGCTTAGTAGCAGACTGCAAGTGCCAGGATTGTTGAATTTATATATCCAGCTGTGACCATGATACAAGTGTTACACACAACCCAGACATGTGACTAGACTAGATATGCAAAATCATAGTCATTATACTCCATCTATATGTGACCTTCCACAACAAGATATTTGTTCACAACAATTAAAGCAATAGTTGCAAATGCATGGTCACTTAAGATAATTCTATTCCCTTAGTTCTAACAGTAGAAATAATTAAGACCTCTCTAAGCAGTTACTCAATATTTAGCTAATACCCCTTATGATACTCAAACCACGTAGGACAAAGACATATACTTCTGAATATAGTAAAATAAGTTAGGGCCACCAGAGACTCAAACAAAAATGGAGATATTCACCAAATTTTTTTTAGATTCTGCAGAAGTTGAAGATGACTTCAATCTTGCAAATAATTCTTGAATGAAGGTGTTGTCATCCTTTAACAACGAGACAACCTATAAAATAATACCATTATTAGATGCGCACAAAAGCACATTAGTCATACTCAGAATAGGCAGATGATTTATGTCAACACTCTTACAGTTGCATTATTTGAATGAATTATGGAATTAAGGCTTGCAACCGTAGCCTCATCCAATACTCTAGGCAGAATGACATCCTGTGATAGAAAAGTAAATATCACATACAATCCCAATAAGTGCAAGCATTGAAACTTGTGACTAAGAGTTAAACACTCTTACCTTGAGATAACCAACTCTGTACGTCTGATGAATCTTTGAAAGAACCACTGGATCCTTAATAGGTATGGCCTATAATATGTGAAAAAAGAAAATCATAAGTCAGCATACATGTAAAAGCAACAACATGTCAAGCATTCTATACTTGGGAAATTCCCTTCCCCCCTCAAATCAACCCCCACCCCTGACCCCCTTTTTATTTTCCTTTTTCTTCTCATCCAAGAGCAGCTGATTATGAAGTGGCAAGGAAGGTTGGAAGAGCTGTTAAAGTCATCTACATTACCTCCTTAAAAACCACATTCTCTTTAAGGAAATTCCGATGATGAACATGAGGTACATCAGGATCATCTGCATAAAGCAAATTTGTAAGAATTCTAACTGCAGCAGCAGCAACGTATATAGCTTGGGTATAATGATCACATAGTAAGATATAACTACCAAGAACTATATCACAAAACAGCATAATAGAATTATAGATACGAGTGAAACTTGATTTTAGTTGGAAAGAGAAATATAAAGCCCAGGCAACTCACATTCAAGGCATCCAATTATATCCATAATGTATTCATCACCAAAAATTCTATCATAGATCTGCGTGCTATTCAGCAAAACTGCAATCCAGATGATCGATAATTAGCCACATGGAAACAAGCAGAGAGAAATTATACGATCGGAAAAGGAAAGTAAAAGTCTACTGACTAATTCCTCGGACTATTTTGAAAACCATGTGAAGGCCATCAATGTTATCCAAATCTTCACAAATCCTGAAGAGATCCATAAGCTTCCTAATAAATTCTAGCTGCACTCAACAAAAAACCAAAAAGAAAAAAGGTCTCAGTTCAATATCAGAAAAGGACAGAGATGTAGAAATATGAAAGCATGAATTCACAAAGGTAACGTAGAAGCACAAAGGATGTGACAACTGTTAAAATAGAACACATTTGCAAACAGACAAGCCTAAACCAGGGGAAAACTACCAAGAAAAGGGGGGAGAAAAAGGACAAACACAATTAGCAATCAACAGGTAGCCCAATAAGAAAGTAAAAAAGGCCACAAAAACAACTATTTAATTGCCACAAAAGAATGGGTCATCACATTTACAATGTACGGAGATTGGGAAAACAAGAAAAGTGAACTGTTCATAGTATAGCAAGCAAAAAGTAGAATACTTGCTCAACCTAGAATATTGAAATGCTGGTACCATGTGAAATCAGACAAAAAAAATGAGTTCACAAAACAATTTAACTTAATTGTTAAAGCACCATTGACTGACAAAGTAGTCTATAGAAATCCAGGTTTTGTATTGCACCCCATAGAATTCTATAGGTCGTAACTTTCCAGATTGATAATAATCACAGAATTTTGCACATCCAAAAATGCATTTCCAGAAATTTTTAAGCATAAAAGTCAACAGAATGAACGTCAGCCATTTCAATTCTCTGGCCAAAAGTACATTTGTCTTAGCAAACATGACAGGGACAACAGTTCTGCATGAGAAACCAGAACACTTGAATGCCCCAAAAGACTATTAGAGTAGGACACCAGCCAAAAATGATTTGTTGATATCAGAATTTTTTGGCAGCTCAGCATCTCCAAAGAACCCCCATGACAAATTCTCTATATTTTCAACTTTAACAAATATGTAGGTTAGTTTATATGATTTTAATTTTGTTCATATCTTAAGGATGAAACATTAGAGAAACTAAGCAATCCATTAACAGTCCCTCTTCCATTTTCATTTCTTCTATTTATTTCTCTCTGTTACATAATCTTTTTTTTCCAAGTATGGTTTTGCTAACCTTTTTTTGCAATCTATTAGCAGTAGCTTGCTTGTTACTTAAAGATGGCAACAAGGTGGAGTTGAAGTAGGTGACCCTCTCCCAGCCCCCGCCTCATTGTCCAAAGACTTCCCTCGCTCCCTACCCTATCCCTCGCTCCCTTTCTCCTCGCCCCCGCCTCATGAGTGACCATTTCTTTTCTTTTTTTCCTTTGGTATTGAAGTGGAAGGTTTCATTTTAAAGTAAACCTATCTTTGCAATATATATAAATTAGTAGACTAAGAGAACATTACATTCAAACTTGTTTGTCCTCAAAAGTGAGATTTATTTATTGGTGGACAAGCAAGCATCAGGCAAGCCAGTGCTAATAGATTGTAAAGAAAATGTTAGCAAAATAGTTACAAATTTTTCTAACTGACACAATTTCATCAAACTGAGAGTGAGTGAGAGCTGAAAAAGAAAAAAGGTACGTCACAAAGAAAGAAAAGTGGAAGAGTGTTAGGTTGATTGTTAATAGGTTTCTTAATTTCTCTAATATATGATGTTTTATGTTTAAGATATAAACAAAATTAAAACCATTTAAACTAACCTACACACTTATTAAGGTTGTAAATATAGAGAATACGTCAAAGTTTTAATCTAATTAATAATTAAGACTAGCTTATAAATATTAGATTTTATATATAATATATTCATTAATATACATATTAATTGAAGCAAGGGAACGGGGCAGGGACTAGAGCAGGGGGAGAAAAATCCCCCTGCCCCATTACTTCCACTGCAGGACGGGCACCAGAGGACGCCCACCTCCATTGCCATTCCTACTGCTATTTGCTTCTCCACCAATAGTTGTATTTTAGTAACAGCAGTAAATAAATCTTCTAAGAAGAAACAGTTTGCATGTAGTATTCTCCTGGACTACTGATTTATACATATTAAAAAGATTGATTCACTTGAAAAATGAAATGTTCCTCTCCAGTACAGAAAAAAAGGAAATTCTCACCTGCAGGAGAAGTGGGGTGGGACGAACGGGTGCAGGGGATGGAGCGGGGGGCAGAGGGAGTTTTTTGGCAATTGTTTGCCCCCAAATCCGTTCCGTTGCCATCCTCAGTTGACAAGGTTGTGCACAGAAAGTGTTGGCTATTCTGTTGCCTGAGGTCAGGGGAAAGGTTCAAGGTCCTCCGTTGACACTAGCTCTTCGTTTTAAATTAAGAATTCCTTTTTTGGGGTTTGATATAAGTCTTGGGTTGACTGATTAGAATATTCGTAAAATGCTGTGATGTCCAAAAATCAATTTATTTCCTTCACACTAACGATTAAGAAATCATGTGTAATAATGCTACTGTTAATAATATGTGAAATAATGTAGAGCAAATACAGCGTGGCATACCCATTTCATTATTTTGGACACTAAAAAGTAGATTAGTGAAGTAAAGATTCTTATATTGTTTATTTTAAAGAGTAAAATGTTAGAAATGGTTTCAGGATTACCTCAGAGAGCTCATCAAAGTTGTCGGGAGATATTTGAAGTAACTCTGCAGCCGTCTGACCAGAGCACTGAGCAAACACTTTTTGCGCTCTCATCAGCAAGAGTTATTTTGAGATGGAAAGACCACACAACTTCAGCAGAGCAGTTCCAATTGCAGAAGTTACAAAAAAGGTCCCCACCATGTGCCTTGTCAACAAAATTCCCACAAAGGGAATGCAAGAATCTTGTACTGACGTGACAATGTTCAATCTGATCCAGCCAGATTCTACAGATCTGAAAAGAAAAGAAGAGAGAAAAATGCCTTTAGAAAACGACACCGATGCTCATCTTCGTAAAGGGGAGGATACCAGAAGCCATAAGGCAGACAATAAGCGAATCCCATGACCACAATATACAATGCAGTATCGGCACATTGATAGCAGATCCTCATACATAGGAGGAAAACATAAAACTCAAGAAAGATGAAGCTATTAAATTAGCCATTTGTTGTCACAAGGAAACAATCAACACATAGCAGCAAAAAGACCTCGGAACTTAATAAAATCTTATTTTTAAAAAAAATAGGTCTTTCACCTGACTTTTCAATGTATGATTAAAACTATGGAAGTTAACCTGACAGTTGTCTATCCGCATGTCACAGGCTAGTCAGTGTTTAGAGTAAATTGAATAACAGGTAACTACCAAGACTCCACATAGCAACACAAGATTAAATGTACCTTACCTAAGAGAGAGAGAGAGAGAGAGAGAGAGAGAGAGAGAGAGGGAGGGAGAGGGAGAGGGAGAGGGATTACAAGTACCTGCAAGATGGAAGTCATGATTCAACATGGCAGAATCACAGAAAAGAAAGGTAAAATCAACCTTTTCTTTCCTTTATTTTTCTTTTGGGAGGAAGAAGAAAAACTGCATGGATTTAGCAGAAAAGATTCGCACAGAATCCAAACCAAGGAAAAAGAATAAACATACATGAGTTACACCAATCCGGATAGATAAATCAGAAAGGCATGATAATTTGTGAAGACAAGACGAGTTCAGCAACGCTAGTAAGCAACTTATGTTGATAAACGAAGCTCCAATGTCACCCTCCAACCATGATAACTGAAGTCTGTCAAGCCAAAAAAAAAAAAGCAAGATGAGATATCCTATGAATAAAAAAGGCAAAATTAGGCAACTGTAAGGGTAGAATACATTTAAGTGCATGTGGCTTTAACCTGCAAACAAAGCTGTATCATGCACTGACCTCATGACCTTCCAGTTAATATATAAAGAAAACTCATCATTTGACCAAAGTGCGCTATCAGATGTCCCAATACGTTCTATCAGTGAAAACAATCCCAAAAGGACCGCTGATCATTAGTCCTGTTAAAGCTTAAAATTTTGCTATCCTTTTTCTAACAGAATAAACTCACTTTATATGGTATAAACCTTTCTTTTAGGCCACTTCATATGAAAAAACGTTGTTCCTGGAGTTTTTGTGCAGCTAGCTTGTCGGCAGAGAAGTGGTCATTGCAGTATGTATATGTCAAAGTTCACGATCTAATTAAAGTTTGAGTTGTGCTCACCTATTTTCTCTGCTCGTAGAGGATGTCAAACCAGAAATGTACAGTGTGTGACCAAGCCCTAATCTTCCCAATGACCTAAACAGCAAAAATGTCGACCAAACATTAGCTTGTTTAGCAAAATGAACATGTTTCATTTTGTACACAGGTAACTGAAGATAATTACCACAATCTGACAAAATATAGCTTTATCCAAACTGTTCCAGTTATATCTTTAAGCTTCAAGGAGAAAGTGGCCCTTGCTGTGTTTCTGTCATGAACAACGCCAGTAACAACTCCATAAAGACTGAGGCCAGTCATCTTGTCATGTAGATCAACTACAAATGACTGCAATACTTAAACAGCATAAGAGAGAATAGTGGAGAAACTGAAATTTAAGGAATTGACACGGGCATATTGGTTTTGTAATGGACATATCCAGAACATTCTGAAGTAGGCAAACAGTTATAAACCCAAGAAGATTTTTATCCTTTGTGCTTATTTAAATGGGATACGTCATCTATGAATTCACATAAAGCATCACATGTATTTAAAGGCATAATAAAAGCACAGGAATGACAATTTATATTTATGCTGAATGTGCATGCATATGAACACAATCCAAGTTGGTTTCAAAGTATGAAGAATGCAGGGAAGTATTCACAACCATACTAATAATGGTCATTGTCTTCCTGATTAATGATGTCATTAATGGTCATTAAATGACATACCTATCAAGCATGAAGCATGATTTGTTACATGTGAAGCTAAAACCTAAAACTGAAGACCAAATCTTTTTTATTTGGTAAAGAAATATAACAGATGAGTATTACAACTCCATTTACCAAGAAAAGGCTGAATAGTGCATTAGAAAAGAAGATTGAATTTACCCTGGATATCTAATCCAATCTCAATTTTTTATATGAAGAAGCTAATTCACAGATAAAACAAAATAAGTCACTGTCAACATCCATAGATTCTCCCAAATTATTGCAGAACTTACCCAAAATGGACAAAGACTGAAGTCAATAAATCCTTAAGAATCACAAGGCAGGGTCACTTGGGAAATGACAGACCGCTGATCTGATAGATGTAATAGCTCTGATCCTTAACAACGGCTCTGTGTCAATGATACAGATACCTAGTTCCCCCAAAAGATAACATTGTATTCATGATTGGACATGTTAGTTGCATAAAAAACCCAAGACTTACTCCTCATGTTGGACAGAAGGCACCATATAAAGCTGCGTTGCACTGCCATATTCAAGGAAAATTTCTTCACATGTTTCCAAAGATGTTCATGTAGAAAAGCAGCTAAATCATGTTCATGTAGAAAAACAAACACAACAAATCTGAATCTCGAAGAGGTACCTGCATAGATTGGATAGCATAACCTGCTCGCCCCACAGTAGAAACTTTAACTTGACACCATTGTTATCAACAAGAGTAATCTGCTTCCTGTGCAAATTACCATACTTCTCCTGTGTTTCCAAAGATCCGATTGATTCAATCCTGTCCTCAAATAAAAACACAACTAGTTATAGTAGTTCTAGGTGCAATGTAAATTAAAATGCCAAAGACTTTAAGGACTTAAGAGCAAAGCAAAAAGAAAAGGTGCCAGTCCATTGAAATATGAAGTCAAAACAGGGAATAAAGAAAGGAAAAAGGAAGATTGGCAGAAGAGATGGAAAAGATGGGGGAGGGGAGGAAGAATGGAAGCTGACACACTCTCTTTGTGCCTATGTTCTTTTATTGATTTGCTCAATCACATGTCAAAAGAAGGAAGGCCAACACTTGACAACGCTTTGCACTGATTAAAGCTAAGCCTGCTTTGACTACTATACCATTCAGCAATAATATGCAAAATTCTGAGAGCAGGAATTAAGACGGTGTGTAATGCTGACATCCACCCTGTCTGTTAATGGATGGCCTTTTCTCAGGACATACTTTCATTATGTTCCCATCATGGAAAAGCAGATGAGGCACAGGCCAATTCTCAATGCTAAAACTGTCTGATGTACTTAATGAAGTGGACCAGTTGGTGAGATCACTGATTTTATTTATACAGACTTCAGAGAAAGTAGCATCAACTTCGTTTAAAACTGAAGCGCACAAGACAGACTACATATTACGCTGCCAAATCTTACCTAGCATACAATGAATAAGACACCCCTTCTTTAACAGCTTCAAGACAAATGGAAGAGAAGGATTCTGAACAAAACTGTGCTCCAATTACCATTGCATCATCATCTTAGTCCTGCATCAAGGATAAATTCAAAGTCAACTCCAGAAACAGACTATGAAATCTTAAAATCAGATCAAGTGCACATATGTCACAGGACACCTGAAATTAATAAGCATGGAAATGCAAAGGTAAAGCATGCAAAACTACACTAGTCTGTGCTACCAAAGATCAACATACATAAAAAGGCCAAGCACATGTGGACAAGCAAAAATTTGTACTTTTTGTACGGGAGAAACTTATAGAAACATGAGTGAAGTCAAACTGAATTCCCACTTTATAAGAGGCGAAGCGTTACAATGCAAGATCTTGGCATTTTCCAGCTATGATGTGGGAGTCAGGTGGGCTTTTAGTTGTTTCAGGGAGACAAAAGTATTCTCTAGCAGGCAGCCATTAAGTATGGCAAGACAATTACACAAGGAACCATAAAGCTAATGCACCTGAGAACACAAATATATACACGAAATTAAGCACATATCCATAATATGAAACTAGAGCTAATGCTAACTACTGATAATCAATTAGTTACCACATTTTTTGTGTTTGTGTGTGTGTGTTGGGGGGGGGGGGGGGGGTAATAAGAGAGATACAGAGGGAATCGAGAATCGGATGGACCTGAGAGAGATCGGAAAGGAGAATGGCTGGAGTGAGGCTGCTAAAAAAGTTACTCTCAAGAAAAAATAACTTTTCTTACCGAAATTGTGGGGTCGATTTGATAGAGGCCAATTCACAGGAATAAGGTTTTTCGATGTGACATGCATTTCTCCACCTCTCACTCAATTACATCATACGACAACTGAATCAGTACCTTGAACAACGAATACAAAACAAAAGCAGCATTTTGGCCAATTATAACAGATTGATAAGAGATTCCTGCCTAATGCAATTCTCCTTTTGAGCTGATACATCAATCAGCGCACACTCATGCATCCGCAGATAGATAAGAAATCACTGACCATCAACGGACCTCTCACTGCCCAATTTACAGACTCTTTTCGAGTCATCTGATACAATAATCAGTGCATAGTCACGCATCCATAAGGCCAAGGAGCAACACAAAAGTTGACGTTACTTTCTGCAACTAATTGGCTATTTACAAGATTAGGGAGCATTTGAACCAGCTGCCTGCCATTTAAGTTGTACCAGAAGAGCCGAAGACTCGTGCCAGTAAAGATTGCAAAAACAGTACTACATGATATATGTATCAAAAAAGGATTGTAAAATTCAGATACATAGACGAAAAAAAAACTTAAAAAAATAACATGCAGAAAAAGTCTCCAATTCTAAAAGTCTTTATTGCAGCATCGGCATTTAGTGGGGCTGAACGTCTCCCTGAAAGAACGAGTTCACGTACCACTATTAGAAATTTAGAATAGATTAACAAATATGCAAAATTCAGCTATTAAAAATAGCATTTTTTCTACCTCTTCCTGATCACTATCTCCTTGTAAATAGAAGCTGCGAGTTTTCCTAAACAAAAACCGATTCCTATATCCACAATTGGTTTCCAAAAACCTACACAAGAAAATATTACTAAGTAAATATATTGAACAACAACTAAGAAAAAAATATTTTATACATACTTGAAGAAAAACACATAACTCAAATAGAACTGTAAATAGTTTGTTTTACTATTGTCACCTTTAGACGTCGGCATCTTTTTCTCTTGCAATCTGAAGAAAGAAAAGAAAAAAAATACAAAAAAAAAAAAAAATCAAAGCCATTGTACAGCATTAGATATTCAAGAAAAAAATTAGAAAAATTTTAACGTCGTAGAGGTGGTTGGAGAAGCTGAGGGTCGGGGCATTGCCGTTGCATGAGAGGCTAAGACCTTGGCAGCCACGGTACTTACGAGATTGTTGGCTTTTTAGCCAAAATGGGTAGCCTGGAAGTGACGGGTTTCAGTCCGTCATTGGCTTCTCTTTCAGTCTTTTGCATTCTCCGCAAGAAGCCAAGGTCCAAATGAGACGAATGAAATTCAATTCGCGTGCCATCGACACGTGGAAAGGTTGGCCCCCGTGTCGCTTTCAGATTTGATTCTGTACCATTTGCTGTATATACTCAACGTGTCGCTTTCAGACTGATTCTGTATCATTTGCATCCAACTTTTTATATTTCCAGTCGTGTGTATTGCCGTATTATTATGATTGTAGTGGTTGGTAGACTACTTAAATTTTTCTTCTGACGATACGTCAGGTTCGAATCTCACTTATTTAGATAAAAATTTTGATTAGGTCTCACTTATTTTGAAAAAAAATTCTGATTAGGTCTGTATACTTGTTAGTCTCTTATTTAATATTTTTGGACTTTTTCTTTCCTATAGAATAGAATCAATTAGCTTCCCTTATTCAACATCTTTAGACTCTCCTACATTTAAAGTATGATAGATTAGATTATAAAAATATTATTTTCGTAACCTTATATATATAATTATGAATATGATATACTAGTACTACCCTTATTCAGTTTCTTTAGACTTCCCCTCCCTGTAAAATATGATAGATTAGATTATAAAAATATTATCGAAATCACATATATTCCCTTCTTTAGCCTCTTTATACTCCTCTCCCGGTAAAATATAATAGATTAAGTTATAGGAATGTTATCGTAACTACATATATATATATGTATATGTAATTATGAATACGATATACTAGTACTAGTTAGTAGGTTTTCTGATAATTCCCTTCTTAAATTGTTTTTGTTTTTCCCATAAAAAAAAAGTTTTTGTTTTGAGATGATGATAGTTAGCACTTCTTCTTTTAATCTTAATTACCCACAATTGCAACACTTAAATTGTCATTTAAGTAAAATGATGATGCGTAATAAACATGAAACGTGCTCCGCTGATTTTGTATTTGGTAAGAAATAAGCATGCATGGCTTTTACAAAATTTACCATGATTAGAAATTGATAAAAGAACGAGATATTGACAAAAGATAAAGCTCACTCCGTTGTGTCAGTTGGAAGAATTCAAACACTTGCCTTCCAAATTAATTTTGTTGCAAACTTGAATAGTAACTAATTCTTAATTAAGTTCGATCTTGCCTTCCAAATTAATTTTGTTCCAAACTTGAATAGTAACTAATTCTTAATTAAGTTCGATGTGAGAAGCTCATAAAGATAGAGAGGAGGGGAGGGGTTGGGGGAGCTCAAAAGTTTGCCTCTAAGAAGGGATGATATCGAACCAACTAGTAATAGAATAGTTGGTCACTTAAAGTATTTGTGTGATGGGAGATCAAGAATTTAAATCTTTCCTTCTATTAGATGGGTGCGTAATGCACATGCAGTTGTACGGTCGGTTGGTGATTCAATCTCTGTCGATTCCCCTTAATTCAATTGAATCACCTAGATTAGAGTAGTAGTGTAGGGTCAACCCCAAAATAGGCTAAAGTGGAGATAGTGATGATTGACAAAGAAAAAAAATGGTGATACAGATTCACCATTTTTTGCCCGCTTGTTCCATGTCTATATTAACTCATAAAACATTGTGCCTCAAATAAATATGTGGTAAGTAACATGTTTTATGGTTTCCGCTCAATAATAAATAGCTATTTTCTTACTTTAGGGCTAGGTTTACGGTTGCAGAAGGACAATCACGGTGATGAAGCAACTTCACTTTCCTAATGCTAAGATATTTATCAAGATTTATTTTGGAGGTACTGCTGGACCAAACTGGGATTACATACTGAATTTTTAATTAGCAGTGACATCAACTACTGGAGGCATGATCTGCCTGGATTTCATAATTATAATCTGTTAAAATTGCAGAACCTCGCAAACTGCATAGACAAGTATTGTGCTCTATTTGCTTATTGGTATGAAACATTGAAACTGAACCCTTTTTTTTTCCCCTTTTCGAAACACGAAACCCTCATATTAATATTTCCATATTTTACCGACACTGCATACAAGAGTATCCATCTCGTCCAGCATTATTTACCAAAAAAAAAAAAGAAAGAAAAAGAAAATCTCGTCTTGTATCAGTAACTATGTGCACATATCTGAAACTTTTTCATCTTAAGATTTTTTTCCTAATTAAGGCAAACCCATCTTAATTGTTTAACTTGATATTTCTTTTGAATGTTAGACCTTGATTTTTTTAAAAGAAACTATTATTAGTTTTCCAAAGATTCTTGTAGTATGCTATGCAGCAACGACTACCTAAATTAGGATAGCTAGTTGAAGTTGAATGCCTCCATTCTCATCTGCTACTGCTGCTGGATGCTGTGTTATGCCACTAGGCATTCAAGTTTGTGTTTTTGTTTGTCTATTGCAATCGAATTTAAAGCAGCCTATTCTTCTGTGACCATTTTAATTTCTCTTTTGAATAAACAACATCCAATTCTATTACCGTTGTTAACACAGAGGCACAGCGGTCCAAGGGCAGGTGACGGACAACTGTTCGTAGCTATGATAATAACTCAAATGACTTTCATCGTACAAGTTTATAATCATTCGAAAGGTATTAACACCATTTTGGATCATGCCTCCTCCCCCTTTCATAAGAATCATGCCTCCTCCCCCTTTCATAACTGGTAACTGGTAAGCAGTGAATCCACATGGCATTTGATATTGACATTATCGTATTTCTTAAATCTGAAAAAAGAAAGGAATGACAAAAGCATGTTTTGTCCTAAGCGCCATGGAAGTGACGAAAAGTCAATTACAACCCTCAATTGGAAATCTCACTCAAACGCTCCAAGCTCTTTCCTCAGGCAACCTCTACCTGCCACCCCAAGCCACTTGCCCACACCACCATCTCAATTTCTGGCAGCCTAGCGCACCGTTCTACTACTTAGCAGACTCATCTTACTGCCAACTGCCTTAATCCATCACTCTAAGCTGCTCCCAACATCCAAATTACCCTTTCCATGTATCTGTGGGATTCCAAAATCTTTGGGATTGGCTGTTGTCCGAGCCAATCTATTCATTCAGACAGCCTAATATTTCAATTTTCCAGCAAGTAAAGATTATAGTGTACAAGTTCATACAAACTATTTCATCCCCAAGAAAAAAAACGGGGAACTTCGGCAAACTACACATCACACGGATGTGAAACTGAAAAATTAGCTTTAAGCCATCCTCTCTCGCACCTACAGCTTTCACTAATTCATCAATTGTTCGCTTAACCATCAATTGTTATTGTGACAATACCGGAGGTTGATAATTGAAGAAAACACAGCTGCCTCTTTTTCTTCATAAAGAAACCCAAACCAACCCAACTAGCCATCAAATAATATCCAACAAGTACCAAAATATAGTAGCAGCAGCAAAATCCAAAATATAGTACTAGAGCTGCTGAAGTCGCTAGTCATGAAGTAGCAGATCTGTTTCTTCTCACAGAATACGAATAAACCATTAAATAAAATCCAAAAAATATAACAAAATGGTAGACATGGTAGTAGCAGACCAGTAGTAGAGGTAGCTAAGAAAAAAAGGCCCGGACTGGTCACTGTGACGGGATGGGAGATGGTCGTCGGCTCCTCCGCGTCGCAACTCCACGCGTTACGCCTACCTCAGCCTGCCTGATAACCTCATCCCCATAAATGTATCCATCCTTGAAGAAGCAAACGCACAACGCGAATTAATAATAAAAATAAAAATAAAAATAAAAATAATAATAGGCCAATTACATACCCGCTTCACTACTGCTACTAGTCCGGGTTCCCTATTTGGATCAGGAACAAAGAAAGCAAGCTTGTGTTTGTTTGGATCAAACACGTCACCAGAATGTGGGGTGAATTTATTCACCCCGTAGCGTAGCAGAATCTAAAAATACAATTAGAAGCTGATAATCACCAATCACACAAGGAATTAATAACATCATATAAACATCGAGTTACCCAATTGTCGCCTGTTCAACAAGAATTACGAGAAAATCATTCATCAGGCATCATACATCCCAATGGGACCGAAAGAGGCCATCACTATTCACTACTTCATTCAGGTCATAAACTAAAACCCACTTAACAGGCTACGAAAGAAAATCAAATCATCCACAAACAGCTAAAGAAAAACATTAAAAAAAAAAATAGTAGTACTAGTAGCAAATTAGCAACTAAACAAAAGGGCTCAACTTGGACTTTACACTCCTTGCGTAGTTTGATGTTCGTTCAGCACAAAAAACGATTACGGGGATAGAAAAAGGTATTATTTACCTTAGAAAGTCCATCCTCACATATTTCTGCATTAGTCACAAGATCTTTAAAAAGATCCTGCAAACATATTCAAAGCCATCAGGATTTAAGAGCTCCGTTTTTTCTTTTTTTGCTTTTTTTTGAGTTAAAAAAAAGAGCAAGAAGGAGGAGAGACTTACTCTTAAACCTTGGGTCTTAACGACCTCCTCCGTGGGATGGATACGAGGCTCAAATCTCTTCTCGAACAACAGATTGATGTGAGAATCAATATCTGCTTTGTCCTCAGTTTGCCTGTTTTCGTATTGTTCAAAATCTATATCTGCTTTTTTACAGAGAAAAGAAGCGAGCCCCGTACTACATATTAAAACCCAATCTCTTCTCGCGAAACAAGGCTCCAGTCTTGCTACCACCGAGGCTAAAAAGTGATACATTCTTTTTTGGGGTTTTGGATTTTGGTTTTGCAGAGGATCGGTTTAGCCGAGAGAGAAGACGGAGAGTTCTATTCTTATTACTTTTGGCTTCTCTTTCAGTCTTTTGCATTCTCCGCAAGAAGCCAAGGTCCAAATGAGACGAATGAAATTCAATTCGCGTGCCAATCGACACGCGGAAAGGTCGGCCCCCCGTGTCGCTTTCAGATTTGATTCTGTACCATTTGCTGTATATACTCAACGTGTCTCTTTCAGACTGATTCTGTATCATTTGCATCCGACTTTTTATATTTCCAGTCTTGTGTATAACCGTATTACTATGATTGTAGTAGTTGGTAGACTACTTAAATTTTTCTTTTGACGGTCAGGTTCGAATCTCACTTATTTAGATAAAAATTTTGATTAGGTCTCACTTATTTTGAAAAAAAAATTGTGATTAGGTCTGTATACTTGTTAGTCTCTTATTTAATATTTTTGGACTTCTCTTTCCTATAGAATAAAATCAATTAGGTTCCCTTATTCAACATCTTTAAACTCTCCTGCATCTAAAGTATGATAAATTAAATTATAAAAATATTATTTTCGTAACCGCATATATATAATTATGAATATGATATACTAGTACTACCCTTATTCAGTTTCTTTAGACTTCTCCTCCCTGTAAAATATGATAGATTAGATTATAGAAATATTATCGTAATCACGTATATTCCCTTCTTTAACCTCTTTATACTCCCCTCCCTGTAAAATATAATAGATTAAGTTATAGGAATGTTATCGTAACTACATATATTTATATATATATGTATATGTAATTATGAATACGATATACTAGTACTAGTTAGTAGGTTTTCTGATAATTCCCTTCTTAAATTGTTTTTGTTTTTCCCATAAAAAAAAAGTTTTTGTTTTGAGATGATGATAGTTAGCACTTCTTCTTTTAATCTTAATTACCCACAATTGCAACACTTAAATTGTCATTTAAGTAAAATGATGATGCGTAATAAACATGAAACGTGCTCCGCTGATTTTGTATTTGGTAAGAAATAAGCATGCATGGGCCGCATGGCTTTTACAAAATTTACCATCAATCTGGCTGGCTGTCTCATTTTACTTACCTCCCACGCTCAATCTGCATCTGTTGTTCTAAAAAGCCTGGTTGTCTAATGCTCGTCTCGCTTCTCACTACTGTAATTGTAGGGGGTCCAAAAACGACTCCTGCACGGTATGTGGTTCTCAAAGAGAGTTGTCATAACCCAACCACCGGGTTCTTTTTCCGACATAGACAAAAGATGTACGCTTAATGAGTAAAGGCTCACATGATTCTACTATACAAAAGAGTTAATCACACGCTCCTCATCTTGAAGTATGCCTAAAGCATAATATCACTAATCAAGGATTCTGTTGTCCTTGGTTTTCTTGGACTTGATCTCTTTTCGTTTTAGCAGTTGGTGGATGGGAATGCGCACAGTCATTCCCTCCCGCTGCTTCCTCGTGGCCTTGATGATAGCAAGTTTGACAATAGTTGATTTCCTGAGCTTCGATCATTTAGTGCCCATGCTACCTCCACCTGATTTTGTCTACTTATTGCAATGATCCCCATTCCGACTCGTGTGTTTCTTTCTGCACTTGGATAGCTAGCTATTTGAAGTTGAATACCTCCATTCTCATCTGGCTACTGCTGCTGGATGCTGTGTTGTGCCACAAGGCATTCAAGTTTGTGTTTTTGTTTGTGTATTGCAATCGAACTTAAAAGCAGCCTATTCTTCTGTTACCATTTTAATCTCTTTTGAATAAACAACATCCGATTCTATTACCATTGTTAATACAGAGGCACAGCGGATCAAGGGCAGGTGACGGACAACTGTTCGTAGCTGTGATAATAACTCAAATGACTTTCATCCTACAAGTTTATAATCATTCGAAAGTGTTCGAAAGCTATTAACACCATTCTGGACCATGCCTCCTCCCCCTTTCATAACTGGTAAGCAGTGAATCCACATGGTGCTTGATATTGACATTATCGTATTTCTTAAATCTGAAAAAAGAAAGGAACGACAAAAGCATGTTTTGTCTTGAGCGCCATGGAAGCGACGAAACGTCAATTACAACCCTCAATTGGAAATCTCAATCAAACGCTCCAATCTCTTCCCTCAGGCAACCTCTACCCGCCACCCCAAGCCACTTGCCCACACCACCATCTCAATTTCTGGCAGCCTATCGCACCGTTCTAATTAGCCCACTCATCTAACTGACAACTGCCCTAATCCATCACTCTAAGCTGCTCCCAACATCCAAATTACCCTTTCCATGTACTGTGGGATTCCAAAATCTTCGGGATTGGCTGTTGTCCGAGCCAATCTATTCATTCAGACAGCCAAATGTTTTTGGAGCTAATATTTCAATTTTCCAGCAAGTAAAGATTATAATGTACAAGTTCATACAAAACTATTTCCTCCCCAAGAAAAAAAGGGGGGAACTTCGGCAAACTACATATTACACGGATGTGAAACTGAAAAATTAGCTTTAACCCATCCTCTCTCGAGTGCACCTACACCTACCGTATCTTGCAAGATTAGGGGACACCCGTGCAGGGCAATTTTATTGCCCTATAAGTGCTACATAATTAAAAAGCATAAAAAGTCAAAATTATGTGCTTCCAAAAATAATAAAAACAAGGGAAAACTATAGCTAACAAATGTTTACAAAAGAACCAATAAGTCAAATAAAATGTAAAGGAAAAAACACTAGGAAAGAAGGATGATTTCTTAACACCTAAATAATGGCACTGTACAATATCCTCTCTTGAGTGTTGATGGAATGGTTTTCGCCGGTTCCTGTCTGTTAGTCGAACGCCCAAAGCCAATAGACCATTGGCGCCAATTCCACCAATCATGTAGGCAGTGAGCACAAAAGGAAGCAAAAAGATGTATTTCAAGATCCATTTACAGCCATCTCTGGTGATGCCTTCGGTATCAATGGACCATCATCTCCATGTTGTCCGTTATCCGGAGAACCACACAAGCCATCTGTAAAGCACCTAGGAGAAACTTCTTCTTGGTCAGCAAGATTGTCCACATCTGAGCTCTTCCCCTGGTCAGAAGAGCCTTTATGCCCCCCCTTTTCTTCATGATTTGTTTCAACTGGATTCTTGCCTCCATCTGTTCGGAGAATATCAGGAGCAGTGCTGATTGTTTTCTTACCGGGTAATACAGCCTGACTTAGGGTCGAGCACAAGGCAGCAAATACACCTTCATTTGGCTTTGAGCTTTTATGTGATCGCTGCAGCTTTTTAGGTTCAGGCTCATCCTTGGTAGCCAATTTGCGTTTCAACCGGAATGATTCTACTTCATCATCTTCACCAGAATTATCTGCCCGTTTTCTTGATGGTGGTTTGTAATCTTCATCATCTTCATCATCATCATAGTCAACTAGCCCACCAGATCTTCAACATGACGAAAAGAATAAAATAAAATCCAGACTGTGGCATGTTAATAAGGAGACTTGACATCAAATAGAGGTTAATACCTCGTAGAAGGATAGGTTGTAGCAGAACCATTAGGCAAATTGGGTTGGGATTGTGCTCTCTTTCTACTTGGCATAGATGCTGATGCTGAATCTTCTTCATCACTATTTAAAACCAAATAGGAAGGATAATGTATTAACCAAATTCAATGAACACTCACCAAAATTTCAAGTTTTGCATCAACAAAAAGCACACACCTGTCGTCATTGAAATAATCTTCCTCTTCCTTCTCAAGAGCACGATCGTCAATTCGTTTTCTGGGGTCTAACACATTAGTGTTACTTCTCAATCCAGCACTTTCAAGCGCCTGAAATAGTCCATTGCAAACTAAACACAGTGACCCAAAGGCAAGATACAAAAACCAAGATGGGTGCAAGTAGTACCTGTTCATATTTAACCTTCAGCGAACGTATTGATGGCAAATTATCAAATTGGGCTAACTGTTCCCAGAAAGAATCAACTAAGTACTTCAACAATGTCTTCAGGTTCTCCTGCAAAGAACACACATTACAATAAGATAAGCATTTGTCCTGCTACATCTATATGCTCTATGAAATAGACCCCAGTACCCTGTTTAGAAACTAGATGTTCCATGTAAGAATACCTGAAAAAGAGTTTCCACCTACAATTACTATTTTCTACCTCTCTAGACTCATGCACAGAAAAGACCAGTTCTACTCAGCAGGAGAATTCATGCTTAGCCAAACTCACCATTTCCATCCCAGTAACTTTCCTTTCCTGACCAAAGAACATGAAAAAACTTAAAAGCAAGAAAATGAGTACCTTTCTGATATACTCAAAAAGTTCCAGAACGGCAGAATTGAGCAGATTATAACGACTGCCATTACTAACAAAAGCATCAACAATTGGTTTCAACAGGTTATTCTTCACAATATGAGACAACAGATTTTCGTCCTGCAAAATGCCAAAAGGTATCACATAGCCGGTGAAAGTACAGCAGAACTGCTATATGTTCCAGTAAAATTTCTAAAACAGAATTGAGTTTATTAAGGAGTAAAACCCCTAGCAACCAATAGAAAATTCAACTATTTTTGCATTAAATTTTGCTATTGCAGATAAAACAAACTTACATTGCGTGAAATAAGAGTTCTAATAAATCTAACAGCAGCTACTACGAGGTACTTTTCTCTTCGGTGTGTCAGAAGCAAAACTTTATCAATCACACTATTGAGAAGAAAGTTACACCTGCAAGATAACATTGTTACGACACTTATCTGAGTCTCAATAGGATGATTTTATGTATGGGGAAAAGGTTACAAGAATTTACTTTATTCTATACGGGTGGTGCAAAACGCAAAAGCATAGCAGATCACAAATGTTTAATAATATTTCTGGCTTGACACTAATTTGATTTCCACTTTCTTCATCTGATCTCCCAGATTTACTGACAGCTTGAGCAGCGCTATTAGGTGGGCATGAGGATGTTATGACATCAATCAAATGACCCAAGTGCTTCTCATAGAAGATGTCGATGATAGACTCTCTCTGCAACATCATAAAAAATGCTCAAACAGGATAAACAATTCAAAGACAACACAATCAAACCACGGCCACTTCTACTTCCCCCGGTTTAGCAGTGATCACAAAAATCACAGTATGTGAAAAGGAAATATGTAATTTCCTAAAACAAAAAAAAAAACTGGCTAAGCATATAATCTTCTAGGCATTGACATCTGAAACAACAATCATCATGAACCAAATTGCAGCACCTATATTTGTTTAGCACCGCAATCCATATGCCTTATAAAATGTGTGTATGTGGGTGGGGTGGTTTTTTTTTTTGGGGAAGGGGGGGTGGTGAAAAAAGAAAACATCTATTACATCTTAAAATAGCAGAGGTCTCCATGATGTTTATTTTCAATTTTTATCCATCACATGGTTTTTCATTCCATTAGCAACTTTGTCAACCAAGCCAATGAAATATGTCAGTTTCTAACCATATTTCCCCAAGAGATGGATTATAATTTAAATGAACACTGTATCAATGAAGACATAATTCTGCTTAAAAAAAAAAAAGAGGAATCAATTTACCAGAACAAAAAATAGATTGCAAAAGGTACAAGAAACACACCTGTGATCCTGATGTATACGAATCCAAAAGATTACGAAGAATTTCAAGAAATTGACAATGCATGTCATCTCCAAAATCTGTAAGCATACCATTCACCTAGAAACAACCAAAAACAAAATTCAAATTTTGATTTCGTAGAAAGCTCCCAAGTTAGCACAATATGTTAAAACACTAGTATACCTCTGTCAGCCTTTTCTATTTAAAAAAA